>NC_048603.1:29927189-29982635 GCF_003668045.3 Cricetulus griseus
ACACACACACACACACACACACACACGCACACACACATGCACACACACGCGTGCACATGTCTGCACACACATGAGGAGGACAGACGTTAAGCACGTTTATGGAGAAGCCTTGTCTCCGAGGGCTGCCTGTGACCGCGTGGTCACGGTTCCCTCAATGAGACGACCATGGAAGCCGCTGCCTTCAGAGAACAAAGTTAGAGGCAAAGAGAAAATCCGAGTGCAAAGCTGCGTGTTTGTTCCGTTTGTTCCATGCTTGGACACCCATCCCCCTACACGTGACTGCGTCTAGTGGGGACATCGTACTCAGTGTCCTTAGACGTGACCGGTGGAATCGGCTCCAGCGGGCAGAGGCCGGCCAGTGCCAGGTGAAGACGAGGCTGGGAGCAGAGGCGTCGCGGGGTGTGAACATGTAAAATGACGGTTCCTCCTTTAGAGCCAAAGACCAGAGCATGGGCCATTACCGGTTCTTGCCATTCTTCTTCACATGTGTAGTGCGCTCTGAGCCCGGCACAGAGCCATGCAGAGTGAGGAGCTGTCAGACAGTCCCCTGACCTCCAAAGCCAACAGTCGAGCCAAGACCCCCAGTAAGCGTCACTTGGGATCCGTGACATTGCGTCCTTGACTGCAGGGTGTGGCTCTGGACTGAAACAGCCCACTAGAGGAGCGCAGCACAGGGTGGGCTCAGAGAGGAAGGAAAGCATGGACCCACCTCAGAGAACACAGAGGAGTGTGAGATGGTGGGTGGAGGGACAGGGGGCGGGCGGGCACGCAGGCTAGAGGGGGCTCAGCAAGGTCACCGTGTAAGTCCGTCCATCCGCGGCACAGATACACAAGGGAAAGGGGTGTCCATTTTGGAGGTGGAGCAGAGCACAGAAGGACCGGTCCTGTCCGGCTGAGCATCGCTTTGCACCATAGATCCTTTTACAAACGGCACCCGAGGACACTGTGCAGTGTGCCGAGCTTGGAACGGACCCTGCGACTGGGTGTGCATTGCAGCCTTACTGAACCACTCGCAGGATGGTAGCTTCTGAACCCACACATTAGTACGGCTGCCAGAGCAACTCTTCTGATTTGCTACGCTGTTGCTTTTGCAAATCACAAATAAACATGGTCTTAGGTGCCACTGCCTTCCCCTCACCTCTGAGATTTCCTGAAATCTGAGTGATGGCTATCGACAGGACCTTTGGGTGGAATGGTGCTGGGAACTCTGAGGCTTGGTGTTGACCTTACTGTAATTGTGCTAGGTTCCAGCTGATCAGAAGCTGTCAGAGGACAAAGGTTATTCGAGGTCTAAGTACAATACTGAAAAAAAAATATCATCAAATTCAAGTGTCAGCAGTGGAAAGATCCCTTACGGTTGGCACGAGAAAAAAAGTTTCCCAGAGGTTGAAATGTTAGAAGGTAGGACATCATCGGGGCTTTTGTTTGTTTTTGGTTCCAGGCCCAGCATTCTGAGGAGAGTTATTAATTACTCCCTGGCGACAGAAGGAACACAGGGCTTCTCAAAGCCAATGGAAGAAGTCCTCACAGGGAGGGTGCAGGGGGTTGGGCTTGGGCTTCTCACAGAACACATTGGTTCCATGCCACGAGCAGGCCAGTGACCCGCATGCTTCAGTGAAGGCCGGGGGATGGGCAGTCTTCCGTGTAGAAACAGGACAGCCCATGTGTGGGCTCAGTGCTTACATGGCTGCGTCCTCAGGAATGTCTGACTCCCCTATAAGGCTCTCCTTCTCAAGATACCCACCACCTACCCACTTGGCATCCAGAAGCCTCTGGGGTTCCTCTCTGGGCCAACAGTATTCGGCCAACCCACCGGAAGGGCTGCTTCTCACTTTTCCACCCAAATTCACCCAGGGCTCTCTTCTTCAGCATTGCTGTCCTCTCCGGCAAGCCAGGCGTGTCCACAGCAGTGTGCTCCCTGGTACGACTTCTGAAGTCCTCTTTGGCTCATCGTCATCTCAAAATGGAGATCAGACACAACACTCTGCTGATAGGACCTGTGGACTCAGAGGCACTCCACAGTCCTCCATCTAGTCCCACTAGGGGCTCCTGCTGTCTTTCTAGCTCAGAGTCTGCCTCCCGCCCCGCCCCCCCCCACCCCCCATGGGCAGGATAACACTCCCCCTAGGCTGGCTAATGAGAGCAGGAGAGGAAGGTACAATGGGTCTTTTGTTGTTGCTGCTGCTGCTTGTTTGTTCCGTGCTGGGGACTGGGACCTGATGCTCACACAAGCACCCTGCAGTTGGATCTATCTGCTGCTTTTTTTTTTTTTTTTTTTTTTTTTTTTTTTTTTTTTTTTTTTTTGGTTTTTCGATACAGGGTTTCTCTGTGGCTTTGGAGGCTGTCCTGGAACTAGCTCTTGTAGACCAGGCTGGTCTCGAACTCACAGAGATCCACCTGCCTCTGCCTCCCAAGTGCTGGGATTAAAGGCGTGCGCCACCACCGCCCGGCCCTGCTTAAAATTGTACTTTTGCGTTTTGTGTCTTTTCAACCACTCCAGAGTTATAGCATTGCATTGCAGTCCCCTCTGATTCCCTGCTACCTGGATACCGTGGATAAATACCATGGCGGCATCAACATTGTTTAAATGGTCCTGCTTGAGTTGCTTGGAACCCAGGCAATGCTCGTTCTTCCTGGAGAAGAACTGAAAGCAGTTCTAGCAAACAGCCCATGTAGATTGCTGGAGGCCTAATGAGATCTCCTTTAAATTATCAGCCGGCTCGTTATCTTAGGGAAACGACAAAAGTATGACCTTCAGTGTCTGGTCTCCGGCCTTTTCAACAGCATCGGATAGCTTCCCAAGTCGGGTTTGCTGGTTCTTGTACTAAGCACTTTCTCTGTTAGTTCTCGAGGCACAGTAAGGAGGGGTTATTACTGTGCAGACTAGAGAGTCAGAACTCAGAGGGATGAAGTGACTCACCCAAGGTCACACAGCCAGTGACAAACTGTATTCCAACTCTCTTCTGTTTGTCTGGTGTGTTTGTTTTTGAGACAGGGTCTCACTGTATATATACCCCAGGCTAGCCCCACACTCATTATATGACTGACCTCCGCAAGCTCCTGCCTCAGCCTCCTGAGTGCTGAGATTACAAACTTGTAGCATCCTGGTCCTGGCCGGCTGCAGGGATGACTTTTTCTGCATCCCTTGCACACAGAGAAGGTGATACAGAGAAGAGACAGATCTGGGGATGTGGTCAACTTTCAATTCTATTAAGCTGCCTTCAAGGGCTTGGGCAGAGCCCATCTAGGAGCTGTGCGTGTCTGTGTGTAACCCCAGAAAGATGAGGAACACTCAGAAGTTGTTGCGTGGAGGGCTCTGGCTCCCTTAGAAGCTCGTGCTGATGGGGGTGTGTCCTCTGTCATACCTACAGGCTCCTCGGAGACAGCAGTGGGGGAATGCTGCAAAAGGGACAGGTGCCTTGGATAACTGCCTGGCTTCCCAGCCAGATATGAATTTAACTGAAGAAATGAAGAAAGCTGTAAGCGGGTATGGGGGGGGGTTGGGGAGGAAACAGAGAGAGACAGAGAGACAGAAAAAGAGAGGGACAGACAGACTGACAGACAGACAGACAGACACACACACACACACACACTCCCACAGACACACAGGTGGGATGGAACCTCACCAGGCCAGGGGTGTCCCTTGATTTTGCCACCATTGGCATTTTCACCCAAGGAAGAGGCAGCATCTGTCCTCCCAACATTGCCCACTTAGGCCAGGGACCATCACAGCGGGTCACATAGGGCGTTGTCAAGCAGTGCTGTCCTACCATGTGGGCCAAAGGCCACCACCAGAGCATACTCATTCGTGGAGAGCGAATGAAAGCCTCCTCCAACCAGAAAAACCATCTCATCCTGAGGACTCCTTTGTGAATCCAATTTACAATTCTTACGATAGAGTATTCCTGGAGGAGGCAAAGAGCATGGAAAACAGCCCAGGCTTTGTTCTAGAAGCTTCTTCCTGCACTCGTGATGTGTCTAATTGCTGGTTCTCATTGACCTTTGATCTGCGAATCTCCAAGCCCTGGAGAACAAGGACTACCGACGGTACACCTAGCAGGGTCTCGTGGTCATATTTGCAACTCTGTCAGTACTTTTATTTTATGTGTGTGTGTGTGTGTGTGTGTGTGTTTCTGTGTGTGTCTCTATGTGTGTGTGTCTGTGTGTGTATGTGTCTCTATGTGTGTGTGTCTGTGTGTGTGTCTGTGTGTGTGTCTGTGTGTGTGTGTGTGTGTCTGTGTGTGTGTCTCTCTGTGTGTGTGTCTGTGTGTGTTTGTCTGTGTGTGTCTGTGTGTGTGTGTCTGTGTGTGTGTGTGTCTGTGTGCCTCTCTCTGTGTGTGTCTGTGTCTGTGTGTCTGTGTGTGTGTCTGTGTTTCTGTGTGTGTGTTTCTGTGGTGTGTGTGTGTGTGTGTGTGTGTGTGTGCTGTGTCTATGTGTCCACATGTATGTGTGCAGATGGGCTCATCCATGTGTGTGCATATGGATGCCAGAATTCAACATTTGGTATCTTCTACTGCTCTCCACCTTAGAGTCTAAGTATGAGTGTGTGTGTGTGTGTGTGTGTGTGTGTGTGTGTGTATGTGTGGTTTCCACAATGTCAGAATTTATTTTACTTTATTTTTTATTTTTTGTTTTTTCGAGACAGAGTTTCTCTGTGGCTTTGGAGCCTATCCTGGAACTAGCTCTTGTAGACCAGGTCTCGAACTCACAGAGATCCACCTGCCTCTGTCTCCCAAGTGCTGGGATTAAAAGCTTGAGCCACCAACGCCCGGCTCAGAATTTATTGAATAACAGTAAATTCACAAAATTTAGAGGTGTCGGTAAGAACAGTTATCATTCAATCCATCCATCTTAGAATACTGATCAAGATAATGCAAGTTCTTTATTCTAATGCTAATTAATAATGTTAACTCTCATATAATGCTTTACACAGTAAACATATCTAGATTTATACGGGTTATAGAATGAATACAAGATAAAGAGCCTACAACAGAGATGGAAAGGTCTTAGAAGTGGGCTGAGGAATCTGTGTGGATAAGGAGCCAGGCCAATGCCAGGACGGGGTGGGGGGGGGTGGGGAGCTGAAGCTGCTGGAGTTGGGTTTGAGACTAAAGCTGCAGAATTCAGCTGTGAGGTGAAAGGAGCAGTTCCAGGGCAGGGAAACCAGGGCAGAACCCAGACAGGTTCTACCTATGAGACCGTCAGCCACTCACTTGGTCTAATTGAGTTTTGTGTAAAATTGATGAGAAGTAGTCATAAGATAACAAAGCAAAAAATACACAAGAGGGCTGGAGAGATGGCTCAGAGGTTAAGAGCACTGGCTGCTCTTCCAGAGGTCCTGAGTTCAATTCCCAGCAACCACATGGTGGCTCACAACCATCCATTATGAGATCTGGTGCTCTCTTCTGGTGTGCAGATATACATGGAAGCAGAATGTTGTATACATAATAAATAAATAGAATCTTTTAAAAAATACACAAGAATCTACATGTGGAAAACACTAATTCCTATGCCTTCCACTTTGTCTTACTTCCCCCCATATTAATTGCTTTTTTATTAAATATAAGGACTAGAAAAATATAGATTAGGAAGGGGTGTAGCTCAGTTGGAAGATTGCTTGCATTGTGTGCACAAAGATCTGATTCTCATTCCCAGTGTCGCATAACTGGACTTTTTACCTTGTTTTTGGAGCCTAGGTCTCTCACTGAACCTAGGCCTCACCATTTCAGCTGGACTGGCTGGCCAGTGAGCCCCTGGCATCTGCCCCTAGACCCTACAGTGTGATTATAGGCACATGCTCCTGTGCCCACATCTTATGTGGGTGCTGAGAATCTCATGTTTGCACAACAAATACTTTACCAACTGAACTGCCTCTGCAGCCCTGTCTCATAATTTAGAAGGTCTGTTTAGAAGTTCAGGCATTGGGACTGACATATGAAACAGGCTTGTTTCTAATTTGAACTAATAAAAAATAATTTTTGGGGGAAAAAAAGAAAACCTATAATGAGACTGATGACTACCTTATATGCCATCCTAGAGCCTTCATCCAGTGGCTGATGGAAGCAGAGGCAGTCACCCACAGCTAAACACTGAACTGAACTCTGGAGCTCAGTTGCAGAGAGGGAGGAGTAAAGAGCAAAGAGGTCAACACTGGGCTGGTGAAACCACAGAATCAACTGACCTGAACAAGGGGTAGTGCATGGACCCCAGACTGATGTCTGGGAGGCCTGCTTGGGACTGATCCAGACCCCTGAACGTGAATGTCAATGAGGAGGCCTCAGCACTCTATGGGGCCCCTGGTAGTGGATCAGTATTTATCCGTGGCATAAGAACGAACTTTGAGAGCCCATTCCATGTGAAGGGATGCTCTCTCAGCTCGGACACACGGGGGAGGGCCTAGGCCCTGCCCAGGATGATATGACAGACTTTGGGGATCCCCCATGGAGGGCCTTACCCTCCCTGGGGAGCAGAGGGGGATGGGGTGGGGGGGATTGGTGGGAGCTGGGGGAGGAGGGGAGGGAGAAGGAGAAAGGATTGATATGTGAAGCAGGCTTGTTTCTAATTTGAACTAATAAAAAATAATTTCTTGGGGGAAAAAAAAGAAATTCAGGCATTGACGGTTTCGTGTGAGTCAACATTGCCTTGCTGGCTTGCCACTTGGGTTTGCAGGGGAGGAACTGAGACAGTGGCTGTTAAAGAGAGACCCTACTCTACTCTAGAACTTGGTAGACCCTACTCTATTCTAGAACTTGGAAGACCCTACTCTATTCAAGAACTTGGTAGACCCTACTCTATTTGAGAACTTGGTAGACCCTACTCTATTTGAGAACTTGGTAGACCCTACTCTATTCAAGAACTTGGTAGACCCTACTCTATTCAAGAACTTGGTAGACCCTACTCTATTTGAGAACTTGGTAGACCCTACCCTATTCAAGAACTTGATAGACTCTACTCTATTCAAGAACTTGGTAGACCCTACTCTATTTGAGAACTTGGTAGAAAGTGTTAAGATTGGCAGACCCACCCCTGACCTATAGAAGCAGAAATTCTAAGGCTCCGCCCTTTGACAAGGCCCAAGTGAGGGAGACACTCACTAGAACCTGAAAACCACTGGAATTTGGCTTTGACATCCAAGTCTTCTGATCATCAGTATGAATGTGAGGAGAAGGCAAGGGACTGGGTCCCGTTTTGCAGGGACTCCAAATTAGTAAGCCCTTGGGTAGAGCCCAGGACTGAGCTTTTTAGCAAGCTCCCCAGATAACTCTACTGAGTACACGTTCAGTCTGCTGGGAAGAGAAAGTTCAGGTGATAGGAAAGACCCAAGTGGAGGAGGGGCATGGGGCTGGAGGACAGGGATGGAAACCTAAGTTGGAAGAACTGAAGATAGGTGCTCTCAAGCCCAGTTCTGTAGATTCACCACATGGAATCTCCTCTGGTGTTTTCATTTCAGAGTCCCTAAGAAAAAAGGCTTTCCTAAGTCTGTGTGACACACACCTGGCTGATCTAGGTCTGGAGCCAGAGATGTGGCTTCTAAGCCAGTTCCCTTCCCTCGGAGCCTAGAGCCCTGTTCACCGATTGCTTGGTATCTCCAGGACCTGGCTCTGCAACCCGGTTATCACATACACGCTTACCCTACCATTGCTCTAGTCTGGATGTTGATTGTCCCCCAAAACTCAGTCTGTATCCATTGTACCCCACGTGTCCTGGCGTTTAACTGGAGAGAGGAGCTGGGAGCCTATAGGGAGGGCCTGAGGTCACTGAGAACATGAGGTGTATAGTTTGTCCTGACAGATGCGTCCCATCATTACCACCTGGTATGCTCGTCAGAGGCCCAAAGTCATAGGACCACTCAGTTCTTAGATCAGAAGACCCCAACCTGTGAGCCACCTTTTCCTTTACAAGTTAATTATCTCTGGTGTCTCATCATAGTGACAGGGCTGCCCCGTGTGTCCCTGATGTGTATATGGCTTTGGTTCTCAGTCCTTTGCTTTTCTCCCTTTGGAAGGAACTGAGAGAGGGGGGGGTGTTGAGGACTCTTCACTAAAGAGAAAGCCAACAGTGCAGGAAGGAGACGCTCACCGCTGGTCCAGCAAAGCAAATCCAAAGCTGATACCATATCCTGCTCATTGACTTTCCGTGGAAATGGTGAGCAACATAAAATGGATGGAGGTCATCACTGCTCGGGTTTATTACGCTCGCCACAAGCTCTTTTCACTCGAGAAGTTGGTTAATCCTCATAAGGCAAGTGCTACCATTATTCCCATTTGCAGCCGGGGAAAATGATGCCCAGACAAGTTAACCGGGCATCATGGACTGGTTGGTGAGTGAGTGAGGCAGGATTTGAACCTAGTCCATCAGGATCGAAGCCTACCTTTCTCATTGAACTTTGCTGTTTCCAGTTAGGGAAGACGGAAGGAGGGAGCAAAGACATTGAAGTCGTCTATCACTCGGCAAACTGAGGGCAGCTGGGAAAGAAAGACCATAGCTTAAGCATGCGTGGGTTCAGTGTTTGCTAGACTGCTCCCAGTACAGGAAGCACACGCCAGAAGGCAAAGTAGCTGCCCTACAGAAACTAGCCTTTAGCACTGGACAACCTAGTTCTAGAGCAATGGTCCCATGAGGCAGCCTCTTGAGAGGCAGCAGGCAGATGCTCTCGGGCTATTTTATCATCTACTTTGGCAGGTCTAGAACATTCCTGCCTTCTGCCCAATACCAGCACGGTCCACATAAGCACGGTCTGATCAATGTCCACCTTCTATACAATCCACATTTTAAAAGATCATGTCTCTCATACTTTAAATAATTTCTCCCTTGACAAAACAACCAACACATGTATAGCAAGGGCTAGAGTCTGAACTGAATAAGCTAGCTATTGATAGCTGGTTCTAGCCCAGAACAAAACCAAAACAGCCCTTCTGCCTGCCATGGCCCTGTGACATTTTAAGTAGGCAGAGCCACATAACCCTGGGTCTTGTACAGTTGTCACTGATTTCTGGAAAGTCTAAATAGCATCATAGGAACTTTTAGGACAACATCAGTCTAAACAGTTTCTTGGGTCTCTCAATTCTACAAAAGTCCCACAGTTTTCTACAGAATCTGACAGTGTGCGTTGCTAGTGGGAACAGGCCATGGCCTGACTTATTTTCAACTCTTCACGCAGTGAGCAGGGAGGACCCCTTGGAGGCCAAAGGAGGCCACATGAGGACGCGAGCTGGGCAGGTCTCTGCCACTTTGCACTGAGTGTGGAAAACACATGGAACTCATTGGGCACGAGAGGCTGTACCAGCTAAAAATAAAAAGAAGCCCAAGAAAGCTTAGATAGACTCATGGACGAGTGAGCGGTGGAGGGGGTTAGTGATGCTCAGGCCTCTGTAGCCTGCTCAGGTTCCCATTATCTGGGGAACTCCTGAATAAATAAAGTGCCTATGCTTTCACCAAACGTGCTGCTGCCCAGACCAAAAGCAGAAACTGACAGAAAGGAGAGGGTATAGGATGGTTTTCTGTTTCAGCATGCATCGTCTATTTCATCACACACACACACACACACACACACACACACACACACACACACACACACACTTCATAATAAACTTAGAATTAAGTGGATACGGGAATCATTTCTGATGTTATGTGCAAGGATTTAAAGTAGTTCCGCATTTTGCTGTAATTTCATGTATACCTACCTATTTTTAAAAAAATTCTATTTAGTATGCATTCTGGATACTTCCTGAGCATTTAACTTTTCCCCCTTCATACTAAACAAGCTTACTGGATAACTTAAAGGGCTCTCCCATTTTCTTAACCACTAGTTCATGTAATTGTCAAATTGCCTTACAATTCACCTCTTATTTGACATAGCCTTTCTTTCCCTAGTTTTCTGCTGCATAAATATTGCTGGGACAGACTTGCCTGGCACTGCTTCTGCCTTCTGAAGCCGGATTCCAAGTGGTACAGATTGGCCTTGAGCTCTCAATAGGTGGCTTTGAACTTCCAATTCTCATACCTCTACCTCTCTGGTGCTGAGGTTACAAGCAGGAACAGCCAGACCTGGTTTTAGGGTGCTGGGGATTGAACCTGGGGCTCCATGCCTGCAAGTAAGGCATGCTACAACTGAGCCACATCTCCAGCCCACCTAGTGACTTCTTTTTTTTCTCCCCCCCTCCCCCCAAGACAGAGTTTCTCTGTGTAGCTTTGACCAGGCTGGCCTTGAACCTACAGAGATCCACCTGCCTCTGCCTCCCGAGTGCTGGGATTAAAGGCGAGCGCCACCACCGCCCGGCCCTCGTCACTTCTTTTTAGAGAAATAATGATAAATTCCAGAACTGCACACTGGATTGTTAAGAAGTTTACATGAGAGGACACTATGCCAAGAGTGTCCTAACTGGCTGCATTGCTTTCATAAAAGCTCTCAGGAAGTCCCCGCAGCGCCAGGCCCTTGCTCTCCCAGCTATTTGTTTCTGCAGTGGGCTCTGTCCTGGCTCCTTCAGGCTGAGCGCTTGGAGCTCCAGTGGTGTGGTGCTCTGCCAGCCAGAGGCCTAAGCTCGCCCAGACACAGCCCTTGTTAGGAATGCAAACCCGTCCACTCTCCCATTGTGTCCCTAACTTTGACTGGCCTCTGTCTTCTATTACCTGTGCCAGCTGAAAGACAGGGCTGTCGCTTAGTGATGTGAGAAGCACAGGCTCTGCCCGAAGCAGAACCGTCTCTCCCCTGTTTCCATTTTGCCCGATTGGAGTGAGACAGCTTTCTTCTCCCGAAGCCAACTCTTACTAAAAGCCATTGTGCATTGACAGAGAGGGAGACATTCATGTACTGCTAAGTATGAAAGCTACATTCTGTACCCCCAGGATGGGCGGCAATAAAAAGCTGTTTACTCAGTGGCCACCCCAAGGGGCGGAAATGAAGCTCTAGTTTGTTGGAACACTTAGTTTGAATTCTGTGTCATGCCTTGTCGCCCCCCCACCCCTACACCAGTTCTCACTTTCTTCACCTGAAAAACCTACCAGGAACATGTAAAACCAATTTGGTTGAGTTCTATCCTGATGGGCTCTGATAACCAAATGCAAATGGAGCGACCAGGAGAGGACCACAACAAAATGGTCTTGGCTTTGGAACTGAGGGCTATCCTTTGAAGCCTACTGGGATTGCAGCGCTAGCTTGCTAAACCATGCTGCTGTCACCAGGGACTTCTGGGATGGAACTAAAGATCAGGAAGGTCTGCTGTAGGTGCCCGGATAGGATCCACGGAGCAGAACCAGCTCAAGGTCTCACACAGTATGCTCAGCGTCTCCCCTTCTGGTGACAAACCTGCCAGGTAGGTTCTTCGCAATATGCTCCTGTCTTTCCTTCTACCAGTGTTTGGCCATCACTACTTCAAATGTCACCCTGAATTAAACCTTTATATCACAAAGTCTGGCAAGATGAACTTCCCCTGGGCCTGCACTTTTTACATCTTTTTGGTGTTCCAAAGTCAGAGTGCTCTTGAGTGTGGAGGCACACACCTGCAATCCTAGCACTCACAGTGGCGAAAGATGGCCGAAGCCGGAGGATTTAGAGTTTGAAGTCATCCTGGGCTACACTGGGCGCTTTCTCAAGCCAACAAAACCCCAGAGTGCTCAGGAGCGGGGCTCCTGCTTTGCAGCTCCGTCACGGGGATGTGCTTGTATTTCAGGTCTCCACCCTATCGTGAGCCTGCAATGGGCAGCCAGGCCTTTGTGCAGACTGTCCCCTTCCTTCCCCAGCTCTTCCCATGGGGTGGGGAAGTCTTTGTCCTGCTCTTTTTGTCCCTGATAATTAATACAGATGCACACAGGCATATATTCCTAATTAATACAGATATACACATACATACATTCCTAATTTATACAGACATACGCAGGCATACACTCATAATTTATACAGATGTACACAGGCATACATTCCTAATTTATACAGATGCACACATGTAAATATTCCTAATTTATACACATGTACACAGGCATACATTCCTAATTTATACAGATGTACACACACATACTTTCCTTATTTATACAGATGCACACGTGTATATATTCGTGTATATATTCCTAATTAATACAATATGTACATGGGTATATTCCTTGAAAGATCATTAATGAGAAAAGCAAAGAGTAAATATGAGCACTTTTTCCCCACCCAACTTTAACCACTATCGTAATTTCTCAAATGTCTTTAAAGGCAAAAGGTGACGGGTTGGTTTAAGTGAACAGTGGTGGACAAAAATAAGTCATTTTCGATTTCTGGATGTGGAGGTGGACTTAGAGAGAGATCCACAAACTAATTCCTGGGACAACGCAGGAACCCCTGACTTGAGGGAACTCACTCTGTAGATTAGAATAGCCAAATGAAAAAGGAACCTCTGCAAGGTAAAACCTACTCACTGGTGACAGCTTCAGTCCTGAGACTTTGGGCATATTTAGGTGGCTTAAAGCAATGTTAAATACATACAGGCGTCTATTTTCCCATTTTTGGGAACTCGTTCTTGCACTATCCTCGAACCTAGAATCCTCCTCCTCTTTCCACATGCTGGCATTACAGGTGTGTACCACCACACCAAGCTAGGTTCCTTGTTTTGCCTAAACCCATGAAATCACCTATCTGTCCTTAAATCCAGTATTCATATTGTTGTATAAAATTGCGTTTAATCTGTGACTCAGAGTCAAGTAAACGGTTTGGGCAAACAATATTTTTTTTTTTTTATTTTTTGTGAAATGACTTTTCAAAAAGATCCACACCCTCCAGTAGAATTGTAGATGATGAATTATAATCTGCCAGATCCTGGACACTTGGCATAGAGTGACTAGCGGCTCACAAGGCTCAGCCCCAGCCCCAGCCAATGAATCTTGCTGTTCTCTCAGTTAGCACAACCCACAGCTAACCCTCACAGGCTCTGTGCAGGGAGGGGAGCCCTCAGGGGATTATGAAGTACAGCAGCCCAATACCACATGGCCTGAAGGAAGCATCCTGAGACTCTGCAGTCCAAGAAGGTGGACTAAACTTTCCACCATTCCTTTAGCGATGGAACCAGCCACGCGTCCCGTCTCTGGTCCGGTACACTCTGTTCTTGTCAAGGCCCTTTGCTTATTCCACGTGACATCACAGGTGTGTGGAGCTGTCACCCCACACCTCTCCTGGGTATATGTGTCCCCCTGTGTCCCCCTACTACAGGCATTTCTCTCTTTCTAGTTTCTCAAAAAAGCAGGAATTTAGTTCACACCTCTCCTGCGCCTGGGTTAGCACTTCTCCACTTTGGGCAAAGCTGCTTTCCCACAGTTACCAGTGTCCACTTTGTTTTTCGAGACAGAGTTTCTTTGTATATCTATGGATGTCCTGGAACTTGCCCTGTAGACCACACTAGCCTCGAACTCACAGAAATCTGCCTGCCTCTGCCTCCCATGTGCTGGGATTAAAGGTGTGCGTCTCCGCTGCCACCACCACCCAGCTGAGAGTGTCGTCTTTATAGAGGCGCTTCTGACTTCTCACTTCCCGCTGTTTTCTTCCGTGGCCTGTCTCTTTTGCTAACATTCTCTTCCGGGATGACTGTCCTGGAAAACCCCATTTCTTAGCCATCTACCTACAGTTCTGGGCCTTCTTCCTCACTTAAGATTCTGTTTCTAAAGTTGACTAGATCCGGGTCATCATGTGTGAAACAGGGCTACTTTAGCATAGCTGAGAAACCCTTATGCTTGGGATGCAAAGGGTTTTGGATTTTGAAATGTTTTCATTCCTATAATAAGATACCTTGCTTTGGGGCCCTAAGTCTTAAGATGAGAAATTCATCATTGTTTTATATTCCCCTCAATACATAGCCTAAAAATAACTTATATAACATTTAATGATTTTATGCATGGAACAACATTTGGTGGTGTGGGATTTTTCCACTGTGGAGTCTTGTGAAGGCTCAGAAAAATCTGGACTTTGAGTGGGCTCTGGCACAGGTCTTTAATCCCAGTACTTGGGAGGCAGAGGCAGGTGGATCTCTGTAAGTTCGAGGCCAGCCTGGTCTACAGAGTGAGTTCCAGGACAGCCAGGATAGAGAAACCCTGTCTTGAAAACAAAACCAAACCAAAAACCAAAAACCAAAGCAAAACACAACTTCGGACTCTGAAGCATGTCTGATTTAGATACTCAGAAGGGGAATGTGCAACCCGTTCCACCTTGCTGTACCGAGTTGTAAAAATGAAATGATACAGTCCATACGATGCACTTGGCACTGAGAAAGCTAACAGACACCAACAATCGTTGCCACTATTACTGTGCTAGCTAATTGTATCAGTAAGAGCCCCACTTTTTTTTTACGAAGCACAGCTTGCAGGTTCGAAGTTTCTCCACTTCTGACCTCTTATCATCTCAGGCCCTTAATTTCTGGCTGAACGTTCTTCAGACCTTGTAAAATAAATCTGTACTGATAATTGGGGGAACCAAAATTCTACCTTCATGGAAAAGCAAAATCTAGCGATCCTGGGCGAGCAGCCACCTTTCTGGGTTCCGTTTCCTTACCTATGAAGGAAAAGTTGGACCCCGACAGCATTTCTGCAAGTTTATCCGCCAGAAACTTCCTTTTCAAAGATGCTTATACTCTATAACAAAGCCCCTGTGGCCAGAACAGAGACACACTCTGTGAACAAGCATACTCACTCGGCTCTTGGCTGTGTCAGTATTCCAAGCCTGTCTACACTGCCTGGCATCTCAGCAGAGTCTGCAAGGGCTGATCAGTCTTGCCCTAAGAAGGGGTTTTCTAATTTGTCCATTCATTGTGCAAAAGAATAGGTCTCATGCATGAATATCAAATACTTTGATCACTCATCTCCTCTGTTACCCTCTCTGGTCCCCTCTGCTTCTCTCTCGGGTCCCCTTCTGCTTCCCAAATAATCCCCAATCTCAGCTGTGTAAGCAAGGAGCACAAACCCAAACTCTGCTGAAAACCTAGGGCAAGGTTCTCTTGAGTGACTCTCCAGGTACCTTGCAAGCTACCACTGGGTATCACTGGGGTCTGGAAATCCGTCCCTGACTGCTGCAGGGTCTCTCCATTAAGCTGGCTGCCAGGCACAGGGCATTTCAGGCAGGAGTGGTGAATTTTAAAAACCACACAATTACTAGTAGTTTGGAAAGTCCTTTTGAAACACCATGCCAATCACTGAATTCATTTTTTCAAGCCCCCTTTTAAATGCAAAATATGCTAATATGTTGTTGGAGTGTCCAGCAGGGAACCTGCTAGAAACTGGGGCCTCTCCCTGCTGGAGGTTAAATGCAAGGCTGCTGGGAATTGGGTACTGGGAGAATAATGGTCCATTTTCCCTCCAGGGAAGAAAATAGGGCCCATGCCACCGGCCTCAAGGGTTCCTTTGTGCTTTCTTCAGCTGCAGAAGGTGTGATCGCCCTCACAGAGCTGCGGATTCAGAAATAATGGGCTTCTCTTCTACCCCAGCCCTACTCTGGCCCCTGGTAAGTGAGATATGTCCTTGAGTCAGTATTAACTCCTCCCTCCTAGCAAGGAAGAGACAATGCAAGAGGGAGCAGAGAGAACGGGAAGGAGAAATTTATAGCTTGGAGGAATAAATTAATTTAGGCCGAAAGGAAAGGGCTGGTGCGGCCCAGCTGGTGACAAACGGCGCAGTCCTATGCCTTGCAAAGCTCTGTTTCTCTTACCTGCCTTAAGAGGAAGATAAATTACAGACCCAGGGGACTCTCTAGGAGATTCTGGGTTTCAGTTATTACCAAACATTACACCTATTTGCCCCAAAGCCTGGGCCTCTTATACTCACTTAGTAGCCAGTTCCAAGATGTCATTAAAAGTTGCCTCTCTGGATTACATAGTAAGTGCGCATTGCAGGTGCTATACTGTGTGCCCAGGACTCCAGGACTAGCACTGGGAGGGTACAGTGAGGGTGACATGGAAATGTGACATTTAGATGTGTGGTTATCGTCATTAGTAATTGTTAAGCAAGCAACTACTATCCTCCAAGGACTCCTAAGAGCTAAGCATTAATATATGCCTTAGTGACGGGGGAGAGGAACGATCCAGGCCCAAGGGTAAGGTTCAATATGGCGGCACACTTGCCTCTCAGAGGAGGAAAGTGCTTTATATTCTAGGGAGTCTCGGGCCCTGTGAATTGTTTATTTGAGGTTGGGTTTGGCTTCAGATGTATTTTCTTCAACCCATACCATGTTTTAAATATTTTGGGTATGGTTCTGAGAAATCAAGAATTTCACTTTTCCTTGAAAGACTAAACAGGGAAGAGCTAGCATCTCAGAGCTCACACTTCATAATTGGATGAACAGCATTGGCTGGAGCTCAGTGGCAAATGGGCCTTCTAGACTGGGATTCTCACTGCGAAAGCCACCACTTCCTCTGTCTCCCTTATTCCAGGCACCTGCCTGGCCCTGGTCTGCAAGCCTGGCCTCATGCCTCGTTCTTTGTAAATGAAAGGTGTGAGGCTGAGTTCATGCTTGTACTTGGATCTCTGATGGACACTTGGGCCTGTGCTCTCGGCTATATCCTGTGGTGTGTTACCAAGGCCATGCAGGATACAGGATACCCTAAGTATAGTAGAACTTCCACATTTACCCAATAGACGGATTAGCAAGAGGATGCACAAATGGGCCAACCGTGGCCTCAGATGCTGAAAGGCATCTTAAAAGAAGCAAGGAATGGACCAAGAGCATCGTGGAAGAACTCAGGGAAAAGATGCAGGCCTCTTAGCTTAAGACCTGGTACTTGGTTTACTCTGCTTTGTTTGTGACTTTTAAACAGTATTTTTATTATAAAATAGAATTCAGAGATAGAATTTCCCAAGACACGTCAACGTAGAGACTGTCTGCAACTATTTATGGTTTTTGGTTTGTTTCTATTTTCTTTCCCAAAGCCACCAGAACTTTTAAAGTTGGCATTCGCTATAGAGTAAGAAACCTAACTCCTTCTGTCTGGTGTGGCGGTGATTTTAGGGGACAGTTGGAAAATCTGGGGCCCAAGCTCTAACCTGACAGGCAGGAAAGGTAGTTTGCCTTCTGTGGACCTGGGAGGGAGCCATGGCTTTTGGATTCTGCAAAGGATGGGGAAGGTGGGAGGCACCTGCCAGGGCGACTGTCACCAGAGAGACACTGATGTAAGCAGGAGCTCAGGCTGGAAGTGAAACGGTTGCTCTGGCTACAGGAGAATGGTGCCTACCAGGAACCAGATGGCAGGACTGTCACAGATCTGTTTGGGGTGGATGCTTGTTCGAACAGTGAAGCCCCATTCCCCACGTGGAATAAGGGGGCGCTTTGGGACATCACTAGGTTTATATAGGGTCCCCAGGGTGGGGCCATCTAAATGGGATCCCTGGGGAAAAAAAAAAAAGGAGAACAGACTCTGTCCCCACCACTTAAGGACACATGGATGGGAGGCTGGTCCTCCCTGGGAACTGACTCTGGCAGCCCCTTGGTCTTTCATGTCATCCAGTCACCAGGATGGTGAGAGGCAGGTGCCTCGGGTGTTCTGTATGGCAGTGTAAACTAAGACAAGTGAAAGGGGACTTAGAGGACAAGCACTCTAAACCCCTAGTAGACAGGCAGGCACTCTGCTCAAGTGTGGGATGCCACTTGTCCCAGGTCTAATCTAGACTGCACATACTGCAACAGCTCTCTCTCTCTCTCTCTCTCTCTCTCTCTCTCTCTCTCTCTCTCTCTCTCTTTCTCAACAGGGTCTTGGTGTATTTCAGGGAAGCCTCCCGTTCATTCACTAGATATCCAAGAATGACTTTGAACTTCCTGATTCTCCTGCCCCCACCTCCCAGGTGCCAGAATTATTGGCAGGTGTCATCATGCCTGGGTTTCTTCTGTAGATTTTTTTTTTTTTATCCAGTCTTTGTTCCAAGTAGCGCCTCTCGTGGGGGCCAGAGGACCAGGGAGCAGGGTGCTTTGGTGAACACGACAGATTCTTTCACCAAGCTTCCTATTCATGAAAGGGTCTAAATTTAAACTCTTGACATAGTCTGCCTACAGCTATATGTGGCGGTTTGAAGACGGGGCTGTACCGCCTATGCAGTACCCCGAATAACAGATTTGAAATATCAACATATCATACATAGGCTAGCACATAGCACCAAGCTACTGCGTAGCAGTTTAAAGATAAAACTGTCAATTTGTTGCGTTTGGCGGGGTCGGGGGGTGTTGGTATAATGCCTGTCTAGTTCGATTCCCAGTACTATATAAACTGAGCATGGTGGTGCCTGCCTGTAAATCTCAGGACTCAGGAAGCAGAAGCAGGGGATTAGGAGATCAAGGTCACCCTTGTGTTCAATGTACCCTAATGTAGGTTAGATGAAAGAGCAGTGTGTGTAGCATACGGTAAGTGTGAGGCTAGCCTGGGGTACATGAGAGACTGTCTCAGAAAAAACAAGTTTGAGAGCTCTACCACACCGACAGCCCTGGTTAAACTAAATAGGTCTCCTGGCCCCCCAGCACCAAACAAAGTCATGCAGCTGGGAATGGGAGGAGGGAGGAGCAGTAGGGAGGAGGGGGATCAGTGAGCATGTGTGGGGGTGAGGAGTGAGAGATCAGAATACACTGAATACTTGGATGAAATTGTCAAACAACAAAATGGATAAGATGACAACATTTGACTTACTGACTTATTAATATTTTATCATCCACAATTTTTATATTCCAGCTTTTAAGTATTTAATCATATCTAAATGTGCCAGCAGATGGACATATGAAAGTGGTTGGGGTCTTTCCTCCTTAAGGCCCGAGTAGTAAAGGGGAGGGAGGGGGTTTCTATCTCAGCAAGGTGAGCAGCACAATGACCTGCCAGTCATGCCTGCGATGTGCTGATGGATGGACCAAAGATGGCCAGCCACGTTCAGGAGGAAATTGGGTTATCTAGGACAGAGGCTAAACTGGCTGCTGAGTTATCCGATACCATGGCAGCAAGGTGCAGCAGCTGTTGCGTGTTTGCCTGAAAGTATACCCAACGGCAGATGTATTTCCTCCATCCCCTAAATTTCTAGTCCTGTCCCCGGGAATCCTCTCTTATGGAGCAGGGCAGGCTGTGCTGACATGCAGAATAAGAGATCTTGAGATGGGTTGATGCTGCCCTGTCTGTCACAAAGATTCAAACACCAGCCTGGATTGAGATCCAGCAGCTCTTCCTGGGTTTTAAAACAGAAAGATGCTGTAGTCAAGGAAAATGAGCAGATTCTAAAAGATGGCAATCACAAAGCAATAGGTTGCTCCTTCAATCCCCCAGAAGGAACGGCCCTACCCACACTCTAGTTGGAGTTTCAGGAGAGCCATTTCAGATTTCTTCCTTCCTTCCTTCCTTCCTTCCTTCCTTCCTTCCTTCCTTCCTTCCTTCTTTCCTTTCTTTCTTTCTTTCTTTCTTTCTTTCTTTCTTTCTTTCTTTCTTTTTTAAAGATTTTATTTATTTATTATGTATACAACATTCTGCTTCCATGTATATCTGCACACCAGAAGAGGGCACCAGATCTCATAAGGGATGGTTGTGAGCCACCATGTGGTTGCTGGGAATTGAACTCAGGACCTCTGGAAGAGCAGTCGGTGCTCTTAACCTCTGAGCCATCTCTCCAGCCTGCCCCATTTCAGATTTCTAAGCCATCTGGCTGTGAGATAGCAAAGCTGTGTTGAGTCACATCCCCAAGTGTGTGGTGATTTGTTGCAGCAGCCCTAGGAAAGTCATACAGCAAGGCCAGGCAGATGGCAGGCGTGGAGAAGTGGTCCTGCCCTGGTGCCAATCTCCTCCTCAGAGTGTCCATAAAGCAAGTGCCTTGGGCTAGGGGGTTTCCACAGTCCCTTCTAGTTTTGATGGGCAAAGGCATGTCTGGTGGAACCAAAGCTCTCTGGGCTGGGATGGGATGAAGGTTAGATGAAGGACATGCCATGTGCTGAATGCCATGCGCTGTACAGTGCGACATGAGAGTCCACACTGAATGGGCAGGCTGGGCTCATGGAGTTCTGATTGGGGATGTAAGCCAGGGCACATTCGAATTAGTGTGCGGCATCCTTCAGAAGTTAAGCCCTGAACGCCCATGTTAATAGCATTTGGAAGTGGAGTCTTGGGTGGCAGACAGCACTCAATGAAACCAAGTAATAGGGCCTCATGGCAGTGTTAGTGGCCAAAAAGAAAAGCTAGGGCAGGGGTTCTCAACTTTCCCACCGCTGTACCCCTTTAATACAGTTCCTCATGTGTAGGGGAAGCTGTAGACACACCTACTTAGGGGCTGGCTACAGGTGTGTCTGACCATGCCTGTGAGGGCGTGGTCAGGGTGATGTAGAGTGAGAGGTTCAGGTGGCGGTTTCACTTTCGGTTTTGCTTTTCGGCTTGCTGTACAGACTGCTGCTACGCCGGCTGGCTAGGTTGCTCTGTAAGTAAGGCTTTTCCCTTTTAAATACCCTTATATTTCTACTTGGCTCCGTATTGGTAATTCCCCACTTTATCTGGTGTCAGAAGTGGGATACGAACCCACACCTCCATTTGGAGACCAGAAGTTGACCCCCCCACCATAAAATTATTGGGTGATATGTGACACCCAAAGGGGTTGTGACTCACAGGTTGGGAACCATTGAACTAGACAGACACAAGCTCACAGTGTCACCATGCGATAGCCCCTGCCAAATTATGACCCACAAGAAGCCCCTCACCAGATATTCAGCATGCTTTTGAACGTCCCAGCCCACACGCAGAGCCTCTATTCCTCATGAATTTCTCGTTCTGAAGTATTCAGTCACAGTGTCAGAAAACAGATTAAGACAACTGGTAAACCGCCCAACGCTTCTACATATTATTGTCAGAAAGGAAGTGAAGCCTGGTGACTGGAGACAGGGGCTGTCCTCAGGATGGTCAAGGACCACCTTGGCATCTCAGTGTGAGAGTGTGCCTAGGGCCAGGTGATGAGACCCAGGAAAGAAAGAGAAAATCAAACTGGAAAAAAAAAAAAACTTAGCGACACAAAGTTAAACAGAATTATGGATGGAGGAGACCCGAGGGACTGTAATCTACGAACTGATTCATGTGTTCATTTGACACAGTGTTTTATTAAACCGGACAGTGTTCCAGGCAGCAGAGACATGGTATGGAACAAGAGACAAGGTCCGTAAGGTGGTATGGAATATTGGTACTGTGTGTGTATGGGGGGGGGTTGGGGAGTAATACAAAAATAAAGAACTAAACATGATATTATTATGCAAAGACACTGTGAAGAGCTGGCTAAGAGGACAGAGAGGAGTTTCATCGCCCACAGCTGTGGACATCTGGCAGAGACTAACATGCAGGGTCAATCAGCAACCCAACAGGGAACCAAAGGGAATCAATCAGGGAACCCCCCTGTCAGAGCTGACAGGACTCAGCTACCTATTTCACTTAGAAAAGCTCGAGCTGAGGAAGGGAGTTTGGTGTTTTCATAATTGCTCCACGGCTTGTCTGCTTGGGCCGGGATGAAGATGTGGTGACTGACAAATGCCAAGGACGTGTCTCAAACAAGAGCCACCTCTCCAGATACACACCAGGAAATGGGGTGCCTGGGGTGTCTTGGAACAACTTTGGGGTTGATAAAGCAGTGTGCATCCTCTCCTTGATGGCCCTGGATTTACTTAGGTTCTGTGGGGTTCACCAAGCTGGAAAAGACCCTCTCTGGTTGGATCAGTGGTGTTAGCAGCCACTGTCTGACTGAAGTCTCAGGCCAGGGGTCTGGCTAGCACATTGTAAAGAGCCTGTGCTTCTTTTCTAAGTGTGTCAGGGAGACAAAGACCAGGGTCTGTGTTTCTGGGATCTTTACCCATCCGTAGCTTCCTTCGGTCTTGTGGAATACAAATGACAGCCACAGACCAGGAAACAAACGCCGGGGATCCCAGTTGAGCACATCCTGTATTCATGGACAGTATGTTTCAGGAAGTTGTTAATGTTCTCCCTAAGGAATACAAGGGTGTGAGGGTTGGGGGGGTGGGGAGTGGGGAGGTGGGGGCAGTGGCAGAAAGCAAACCACCTGTCCCTGACACACCTTTTCCTGTCTAGAGGAGGCTGTGCTGACGTCCACACAGCTCAGATTGAATGGAGCATATTATGTATTCAGGTCCCTCAGCTGGAGCCGTCCAGCCTCCCTCCTGAGGGCTCTGCCCTGGGCACAACAGAAACTCCTGTGCTGACTAGCCTCAAGGATTCTGGGGCGTGGCTTGCCGGAAGACCTATCCAGAAGCCTGAGACCTGGCCTTACCTGGCACATGGTGAGGCCACTCACTCATACCACACCTCCCTTCTGTGAGGGTCTAGTGTGGGGCCGCATGGGGACAGGCTGTCTTCCGTAGGCTTCTACTTCTCAGGAGCAAAGGAGAAATGAGCATTGGTTTCCTCTGCCCAAAGTTCTCATCACCCGACATCCCCTCAGCTCACCTCAGGCCTCTTCCTCTGCCACACAGCTCCAGGGGACAAACCCTGTCATCTAGGGTCCTTACAGCATCTCACTGCTCTGGCTGAACACTTGCTGTGGCTTCAAGGCCTAGGTCTGGCAGTGAACCTGAACACTGCCCTCACTTACTGAAGGATGGGGGTGGACGGAACATTCCTGGGACCCTTCCTGTTCTCCAGCTTTCAGGATCGCCCTTTACCAAACAAAAAAACCCAGTCACGGCAGCCGACTAGTCAGAGGTCTTGACCTGTTGTGGGCTCCTCCTTCTCTGGACTTTCATTGACTTAGCAAGAGCATGAGAGCACTAAATACAATATTGGCTTGGCTATTCCCTTTTTAAAGCTTGAAATTCCTTTTAAACACGTGTAATCTAATATTTAATATAGGTAAAGTTGCCCAGTATAGTACAGTTGTTCTTTTGGATATAGGATCGAAGGTCTGGAAGGCCTCTTTCTGCTGTGACCTCTGAGCCAAAACCCTTTTTAGCCCCGATTCTTGAGCTACATTGCCATCGCCATAGACAGTCATTCCAAAAATGACCTTGAGTCTAGCTACACTGGCTACCTGTTCACACCTCACTGCTTTCCACTCCTCATTTTTTTTTTTTTTTGTGCACTCCTGTAATCATCAAGACGTGTGTACAAAAGATATGACAACGACCTGCCTGCACTTCCCTGATTTTATGCTGTTTGTTTGTTTGACAGGTTTCCACTATGTAGTCCTGGCTGGTCGGGTACTAGCTGTGAGGGTCAGCTAGGCCTTGAATTCCCAGACATTTACCCTGCCTCTGTCTCCAGAGTGCTGGGATCAAAGGCCGAGATGCCTGGGCATCCCTAGTTTTTAAGATGTTTGATTTTAGACATTGCGCTCAAGAATGCAGGCTAAGAACACTCTGAAGGCAAGAACGGAGGCCTGAGAACGCTAGCCCAGTCCCAAAGCAGGGCTACAAGGCAGAGAGAGCCTCACTGCCCAGACAAAGGACACAACAACGGCTCTCTGAACCACACTTGCCCGTCCTCAAGGGAGGCACAGGTGGCGCACACAAGCCAGCCCTCAGCATCTCCATCCCAACGTCTTCTCCTTCTCCTGCCCCCTTGTCCTGCTCCGTCCCCTTAAATGTAACCAACAACCCTCTGGTGATAGACGCTGGCAAGTTAGAAGTGGAGGGAGGCGGGTGCTATTTATATTTCGGCTGTGTTCACCCTCAGAACACGGCCAGAGGACTGCATTCCCCTGGCTCTCTATATATGGGCCCTTCCATAAGCTTCTGTGCCACTTCCTCGCCTCTGAGGGGCCCCGGGAAGCCTGGCAAACCTGGAGGTAAAACCAGCTCTGAAACTCCGCAACAGTCCCCCGGGACTGCTCTGCAGAGGTCTCCAAGGCAGCAGGCTAGGGGACCCTCAGGCATTGGTTTGGTAGGGCTCAGGGGGTTGTCGCTTTGTCTTCAGGGTTTGAGAAAAAATGCATCCTGCTCTAAAACATTAGGTCACCCCATTCTTTTTGCCAAGTAGTTTTCGATTGTTTCCATCGTGATGTGACTGAGGTCTGTGGCAGCCATGCCAACCCCTGAGGGCTGTGAAAGCTGGATTTATAGATGCCCTGGACAGGAGGGAGGGGCAGGCTAGCTAAGGCAGGGGTGTGGGGCTTTGGAGAAGTAGATGCCTTCTGTAGGCTAACTCAGCTTGGATTAGCATGCATTAAGGACACCACCAGATGAAAATGTAGTTTGTAGTGGCATCTTGTTCCACCAGTGGACTTGGGGTGGTGTCTAGCTGGCCTTCTGGGAGGTTGGGATGTAGATACATCAGTGCCATCCAGAAGCCAAGCCTGAAAGCGAACCAGGCCCAATCTAGTATAGTACTCACTCTGCCCATCGTTGTCTGCTCTGAATACGGCGTGCCATAGCCTGCATGCTTGGATGCCGGAACTCTTCTGTGGGTCTCTGGTCATATTCCTTCTCATTTCAACTCAAGTTTGAGACTTTTTATTTTGGCAGTCTCTTTTTTTTGTTTGTTTGTTTTTTGGTTCAAGCTGGTTGAATTCCCTATGTAGCCAAGGACGGCCTTGAACTCCCTGCCTCCACCTCTGAGTGTTGGGATTACAGTGTGCTACCACACTGGTCTATGCAGTGCTGGGGATCAAACCTGGGCTTTGTGTGCACTAGGCAAGCATTCTACCAACAGAGCTACACCTTCAACCCTGGTTCAAGTCCATCCTCTAGAAAGCTTTCTGCAGCCGTTTGGTTAAGTCTTCCTTAGGATGGGGAGAACTTGGCATTGTGACTACTAAGACTCTGCTTGGACCAATTCGGTGCTTACTCTGCACCAACCATCTAACAGCATCTCAGGCGTTCCTTCCTCTTCCCTTACAATATGGATGTCGGCTTGTAGGAGGAAAGAGAAGTAAAAGGAAGGTGCCAGGTGTGTCCAACTCTCTCAGACGACCTTCCTGTGGACCCACTGACCCGGGTCTCACCATTCACACATGTGGTCTTTGTTATTTGTATGTACTCATTGTATCTTGTCAGGCATGGACACCTTGCCTGTCCAGAGGACCCTGAAGGTCCTTGAATGTAGAGACCATGTCTTCAATGTCTTGCCTATTCCTCTTCTTCAGCTCTCCTCCAGGACCTGGAACCAATTGACCAACAGAAGAAATCTTCCATCACGCAATGGGATTTTGATGGTGTACACCTCTGTCTTTCAGGGGAGCTCCACTTGCTACGTGTCTACTCCTTGCGTTCACACTGAGGTCTTGAAGCCACTAGCAACTAGCCAGTCACATCCCTGACAGAGAAGGGAACAGGCAGAGAGAGAGAGAGAGAGACCTGTCCAGCATCCATCATCAGGTCAATGGCAGTGAGATCGTGTGGCAAGGCCTGATGGTTGTCGGGCTAATTTGGACACAGACACAGGTATCCAATGTGACCACAGTGACCTTACAGAAATGAGGGTTGAGACTGAAATATTTTGGATAACTGGTAGGAAGCCCTTTGCCTTTTCTTCCTTTCCGTTGTGTGCCTTTTCTATCTCCAAATGAAGGGTGGGTACCAAATGGATGGTACCTGGGTATCAGTTTGCCAGTTTTGCTTCTTACAACAAGCTGAGTTTTGGTGTAAATCTTGATGACGTTGGTTAGCATCGGTTCTCTTCAGGATGCTTGGGAAGCCACTGGCACACACAGTCCTGGATTTGTACCCCCAAGCCAAACAGTGAGTAGAAAGAGAGTGACGGAACGTTGCAAGGTGAAGCAGGACCATTAAAGGGTGTGTCTACAAGTTCTCTGAGCTCTGGAAAGGTGGGGACCACCGGGGGCTGAGTCATCTGTGAAGGCTTCTTGGGGAAGGAAGGACATTCCTGTTTATTTGAGGGTCTTTGAACAAACAGCTTTGATATGATCTGGAGGAGTTAAGGGTTCTTAGTACAAGGCTGTGGCTAAGGTCACCGTGCCTACCCCGCACTTGCAGGGAGGAAGGAGTTTGTCCTTAAGGAGGAAGGAGTCTGCACTAGGGTATGTCGACTCCAGGTGGGTGTGGCAGCTTTATCTTTCAGGATGGTGGGTGTTCAGTTGAAGCACTCACAGCAGGGGAAAGGGCGAGCTACATAGTTCACTTCTGGCCCAGGGCTGGAATCCACGGCTGCAGAGCTTTTGCCATGGAAGCCATGGGTATCTCCTGCTTCCTGCCGATCGATGTCTACTGAGGCTGTAGGTCCAGCCGAGGCAAAACCTCTAGCCCGATTCCTTCAGTCATCTGAAACCCTCTGTAGAGTCGTGCTTCCCGTACCAAAGAGGCCATCACCATCTTCTCCATCCGTGCAGCAGTGCTGCTGCGGGTCTGGGGTCAGGGTCACAGGAAACATGACACCGATTTCTTGAGCTATCAGAGAAACTCCCCAAATGCAGCTGTCTTCCTATTGTCTTACACGGACACTCTGCCACATGGAAGGAGTCTGGTGCTGGGAATAGTGAGTGAGTGAGTGAGTGAGTGAGTGAGTGAGTGAGCGAGACTGTGGGCAGGTGAGAGCCAAGCGTGAGAACACCAGCTTGGGACTAGCTGTGGGACGAGCATGGATGCTGTGTGTGAGGCCTGGCTGTGAATCCAGTGCCCCACATGGTGGGCACTTGCTTGTACCTCTCAGTATCTGAACTGTCCTGACTACATTTCCCAGCCTTCTTTGCGGTTAGAGGTGATTTTGTGACTGCTTGCTGGCCAGTGTAATCAAATAGAGGGACATTCTTGGCTTGACTGATAGAAAAGCTCCCACCTGTAGTTCTCATGGCTTCCCTATCCACCAACCAGAGGGAGAAAGAGATAGAAGGACGGCACTTGGGTCCCCGGAGGACTGAGGAAGGCTGAACGTTAAACACACACCTGAATGGTGGTGTAAACAAGACACAAAGTCTGAATGTGTTGAGTCCTTTTGATTTCTGTATCATCATCACAGTTATTAGTCAACTCAATGTCATCTCTAAGTAGCTGAGTAGTCTTGGATAATTTTCTTAGCCTTCCAATTTTGTGTTTTTTTTTTTGTTTGTTTTTTATGCAGAAAGCAAGAATTAGAAGACCTTCCTAAGAAGGATTGAATCAGTATTTATAAAACCCTCACCATCAAGGCTTCATGGGTGACTTCAGTGAGCCCTGGTCAGTTTTGCCTTTCATGGTCCCCTCCTCCACACAGAAATAATATTAGCAAGTAATTTTTCATTGATAAAATGAAATAAGTAATAAATATAAATTAGGCTTTAGGCTGGCATTGGTATATAGATGGTTACAATCCAGGCTGAATTCACTATGATACTCATTCCTGTTTATTAATTTATTGTTATTCCTATTTATTGACTTTTATACTTGACTTTTACATGTATTCTTGCATCTTTTTTCTTTGTGATTCTAAAAGAAATGGAATTAAATGTGCTTTTGGGTGCTGAAAAGTGTAATAGACCATAGGCATGGTGCTACAGTACCAAGAGAGAAGCTGGTTGTCTTCTAGAAGGCCCAGTCCAGAGTGCTTATAATGCGTGCAACTAATACGGGCCTTTACAAATACAATAATAGGAGCTATGAGGCAGGAAATACCACGGGATGGTTGTGAAGCTCTTTTGCAGTCTGCATTTTCTCCAAGCCTCATACATGACTTGAGATACTTGTGCCTGTATTCTATGATGAGAAAGTGGAGGCTGAGGGAAGCCAGGAGGTCTAACACTCAGGGCCTTAAGCCCAGTATGCGCCTGGACACTTGCCTTCCTTTGTTACACAATTTCTCAGGCCTATGATGAGATAGCGGCTCCTTTTTTTTTTTTTTTTTTTTTTTTTTTAATCCCCCTGCTATAATGAGTGAAAACTACAGAGGGCTGCTGAGGACAAGTGGCCAAACCAGGAACCAAAGCTACTTCTTCCCCTGTTGCCTTAGATGCTTGCTCTGCCACCTGGCTTTTCTATCTATCAGGAGCTGTGACATAAAACTGATAGGTGGGCCGCCTCTAAGAGAGTGCCAGACACCCCAACACCTCCTTTAACAGGATAGAGAAGAACCTGCTTGGGGCTGAAATAAAACACCTCATACCAGATTAAATGTGTGCCTTCTCATTCTCTACCCAAATGTACTCTCTAGAAGGTCTAATTATAGTGACTTCTATTTTCTTGTAAATAATCACATCTGTCATAACTGATTTAACTGAGCCAAGTCGCCAAGTTGGCAATCTTGGCTGCCTGAGCCAATGTGTCAATTATGCCAACGAGGCTGTGAGCAAAAGTTGCATGAAATGCAAGAGAAAGAGGGGAAAAAAATCAGTTACAGTCTTATAGACGGTGGGGACCAATATGTGCTTTTTCACAGCCGTGATATCAACACAAACTCCTAAACCTGGCCAACGCGTGTCAATCCCTTGACAATCTGACTTAGTACAACAGATGCAGTCAGCCAGTTCCCAGAAAATGAAAACAATCTTTTTAGTAGAGAGCCAATCCTAAAGACTGGCTTCTTTGATATCTTTTTAGTCTAAGTGGATACTGTAAGGAACTTGCTCTTCACGATTCTTTTCAGGAAGATGGGAGAGTTGAAGGGCTTTTGTGCTTTTTTTTTTTTTTTTTTGTCTCTGAGTACTTTTGGTTTTATCTGGAGTTTAGCTGCTCAGCCAGCGGAGACTGATGGTCACGTCTGCTCCGGGATCCATGTTTTCTCTCTCAATCCAGCTCATCACTACGATGCTGTGGCTAAGCAAATGAGTTAGCCTTCCTGAGCTCATCTCAGCTTCTCAGATGGTCGTGAGAATCTGTGCGACTAGGTGATTCAAGACTTGGACATGACAGCCTGGCGGAGCAAGTAAGTCTTACAGAAACACTACAGTCACCATTAGCAGGTTATCAAATGCCGAGTCTGTTGTCAGTCATTAAGGACGTCTTCTTCCTACAGTCAGGTTACTCTAAGTGCTTAATCCAGTTATGGTATACATCAGAGAGGGGGAAAGGACATATACCCAGAGGCCTCTTCCCAGGGGGCCCTAAAGTCCTCTTGTCCATCAAAATCTAAAGGTCTTTGAATCGGATGGGCAGCAGTAACAGGAACATCTTCCAGGAAAGAATGCAAGAAAACGGAAGTAGCCGATCCCCAGTGCAGACCCCACAGAAATGGACACGGTACTCTGGGTTACCCAAGACTGGCCATCGGTTCAGTCTTCCTGGGGTCTGGCCATTCTCTGAGAAGGCTGATGGTTAAGCCAGCCACCCAGCTGCCTCAGCTACTTATTCAAGGTGTGCTTTTGGACCAGTTAAACCGGTTTTCTCAGCTTGGTTCCCTCCTCTCTAAATAGAGGGACACAGCAGTGCTAAGGTGGTGGCCAAGAGTCAGTGACTGCCAAACGCTGACATCTTGCAACTGTTAGGAATATGGCTGGAGGTGGTACCTTTGGCAGCTCTCGTGGCAAAGGTGATGGACAAAAGGCGGCTGAGAGACAGACAGAGGCCTGCAGATATAACTTATGTGGAACGTTTATTGGGGGAAGGGAGGAGAGAGAGAGAGAAAGAGACAGAGAGACAGAAAGACCTGCCTCCTCAGAAAAAACGGCGGAGAAAGAGAGTGGCAGTGGGTGGAGTTTGCCTCTTAAAGGGGCCTCCACATTGCCAAGGCACTGCTTGCCATGCGCAGGGGTGGCACACTTTTGCCAGGTCCCCAAGGGGCGGGGCCCAGTTTGCCTGGCTATTACAGCAGCAGTGTCAGGTACACAGGAAATAGTCAACACACCCCACAATTTACTAGTGCTGTTGTGGTCACAGTGTGAGCCAGTCGTCTTCCTCCCCTTATCCTGCATTTGCTAGTGTGCCATTAAACACATTTGATGATGACTTCCTGCATCTCATCCCTCACAAGGCTGGAAACTATCATTGTCAATGCACAGGTCTACCATGCCATAAAAGCATAGCGCTAACGGTGCCAGGATCTACTTCTGAGGCTTTCGGAGAGGCCCAGTCACCTTCTTCAATGGAGGTTTGCATCCAGAGCAGAGACATAGAAGAAGAGAGCTCTGTGCTGAGAAACAAGGGACCTATGTCCCAGCGCAGTGATTTTGGTCATTGACCTTTTAGCATGAGTTTTCTGGCCCATCTACCTGGTCCCGCCACCACTTCAGCCCCGAATAAACACACAGAGACTTATATTATTTATAATACTGTTGGCCAATGACTAGGGCTTCTTATTGGCTAGCTCTGCTTAACTATTAAACCATTTCTATCAATCTATGTATTGCCACAAGGCTGTGGCTTACCCAGTAATGCCTGGCTGGCATCATGTTACTCCTCTGGCAGCATGGAGACTCTGGCCGGCTCCCTGTCTCACCTCTCCCAGAATTCTCCCCGTCTCCTAGCCCCACCTATCCTCCTGCCTTATTGGCCACAGTGTTTTATTCATCAACCAATAAGAGAAACACATACACGAGCCCCCCCCCCCCCAATCACTGACCGGTTGCTTTTCTCTGGTATTAATATTCTCAGTTGTTAAACAAAGGGGGACCTGGGGTATTCATCCCAGTTCATTCATGTCTAAAAAGGTCAAATAACCACAGCCACCAGAGCTGCTATGGACGAGGTCTTTGGCTCCCGTGGCACTGTGCTACTCAGCCTTAGTGTCCTCCAGAGCTCCAGCCATTTGGCTGCACCCACTACAGCCTTTGTTTCCCTTGTCTCCTCAGGCACACACATGCCGTAGGGCCTGCTCCTCTGCCTGGCTTTCTCTTTCCCCAGATAGGCCCACATCACAGTCACTGACTTGCTTCAACTCTCCGATTCTTTTTCTCATTGCCCCCATTAACAACTGCCCCCACTGCCCCCGTTAACAACTAACTGCCACCACTTTCTAGCATAGTATATCATTGCCATTATTGGGATTATCGACTTTCCTCTGCTGTCTCTCCTGAAGTCAAAAATGTAAGCTATTTTTTTTTTTTTCAAGACAAAGTTTCTCTGTAGAGTCTGTGTAGACCTGGCCTGGAACTCGTTCTGGCCATGAACTTAAGAGATCAGCCTGCCCCTGCCTCCTGAGTGCTAGGATTAGAGGTATGTACGACCAACACCCGGCCTCAAAAAAATGTAACTTCTAAGAGAAGCAACCTCCATTTTCTTACCCCTCAAAGCCCAAGAATAGCACCTGGCACAGAACAGGTGATGAGTAAATATTTGAGGACTCATTGAATGAATTAACAAAATACATAGTAGCTAAATTCTTGGCAGCCTTTCCTAATGTTAGGGGCGAGTGTTACTCCCTCACCCCTTTCTATACTGAAGCATCTTTATCCAACACTCGGGACCTGTCCTATTGCCACATACCCTACTTTTCTTCTAGGGGATGCGGCCCAGAATGAGTGAGCTGCTAACAACCCTCTCCACCTATTGACTTAGTGGGGTTAGTCTCCTGTAGACATTGCGGCAGAGGCAATCTCTCCTCTTGGTCTGTCTTCCAACATCAGAGAACAGCAATAGCTTGTGTAAGACTCTGCCTTAAAGATTCAGTGTTCCCTAGCTGGGCTCTTGCAGGGAGGTCACAAAGGCAGGGAGTGTCAGAGTAGCCAGTTGGCGCGTGGACGCGGGTCATGTTCTCGAGTCTGCCTTGCTCAGCTCCACGGTGCTTATTTTGATCTCCAGCTGTCTGGCTCACCCCTCTGTCTACAAGGTTCTGAAACATCTCAGGTAGTGGAGGTGCGCCATTTGCTGAGCCCCACACTCCGACACCAAATCCTTCCAGCTCCAAAAAGTCAGACTTAACGCTAACTTGTTCCACACCATCTGCAGTCCTGGCCACTCTCCTTTGACAAATTGTTTCTGTGAGTGTTCCACGTTATCCAGAGTAACTGAAATTGAGCAAAAAGTCTGCGTTGGGTCTGTAACGGCAGGGGAGGGGAGTAGCCGCCGCTTCTCTGTGTTATCCATAGTTTAGCTTCCTAGTCAACTGGCTTGTTGACAGACCCCTGGGCACATCTGTGACGAGTATCTAGACTGTGATAATAGAGGTGGGAAGACCCATATTACATGTGGGTAGCACTTTCCTGTGGACGGGGCTCCAGGCTGAGCACAAAGGGGAAAGTGAGCCACGCGCCAGCTCTCATGGCCCTTTGCTTCCTGACTGCGTGTGACCCGCTGCCACACTCCCCTGCTGCCACAGTGCCTTCAGTGCTCCAAATGAGCCCTTCGCTCCTTCATGACATTGCTTCCTCAGGGTATTTTATGAGAGCAACGAGTAAAGTAACTGATAGAATGTTGTTAAACGATGTTTGGTTTTTGGCCTCGCCCGCTGAGGCCCTTCCTGCCCTTGTGTCCACAGGGCCCCCACCCACCAGGATCTGTCATGTCTGCTCATGTGGGACTTGGTGCTGTTCTCTGAGACGCCATACTTGGTCCATCTCTCCTGTCTGCTGGGACCTTTCAGGTCATCTCTGGCCACAGATACTAATAAGGACTCGGGCACTGGGTCAAGCATTTTCTCTGTGTTGTCACGTTTAATCGTCCAAACAAGCCAATGAGGCGGAGCCACTTTCCTATGGCTTTACAATGAAGACGTGGGGGATTGTAAAGAGACTGGTCTGTCACCATAGGTCATAAGTAGCAGCCAAAGTTCTGAGACGGACAAGCTGGACAACTTCAGGAGGTGACAGTTAGGGACATGGACAGAATGGGAGTAAGTCCAGAGAGCCCAGGTTCCTAAACAGGTACTCAGTCCCGCTGATGTCACTGGTTTTTGGTGTGACCATTTTGCCCAAGGGGCTGGTGACGAGACTCCTCGAGCGCCCTGATAAAAAACAGGGAGACATGACATGTTGCTAACTCCCTCATTCACCAGCTCCGAAAACACTCTGAAAAATGGAGTAAGGCCGTCCACCGACCAACTCACAAACGAGAACCCTCATCCAGTGGCTGATGGAAGCAGAGACAGACATCCACAGATATACACCGAGCTGAAATCTGGAATTTAGTTGAAGAGAGGGAGGAATGAAGAGCGAAGAGGTCTGTACCAGGTTGGAGAAACCCACAGAAACAGTTGGCCTGAACAAGGGAGAGCACATCGACCCCAGATGCTGTCTGGGAGGTCTGATCCGGACCCTAAACATGGATGCCAATAAGGAGGCCTCTGCCCTCCAGGAAGCCTCTGGTGGTGGATTAGTACTTTTCCCTGGTGCAAGAAGGGACTTTGAGAGCCCACCCCACGTGAAGGGTTACACTCTGACCCTGGACACGTGGGGAAGGGCCCAGGCCCAGTACAGGAAGATTTGGTGGACTTTGCAGAGCCCCCATTGAGGGCCCTACCCTGCCTGGGGAGTGGTGGGTGGATGGGGTGGGGGGTAGGTTGGGGGTGGGGGAGGAGGAATGGGGATGAGGGGAGGGAGAGGGAGAAAGGACTTACATGTGAAACAAGCTTGTTCCCTAATTTGAACTAATAAAAAAAAAAAAAATGGAGTAAGGCCAGCTCCGCCTGATTTTGGCAAGTCCATGCTGGAATCTCACAGTCCCTTCTTTGCTCGTTCAGTTCCCCAACACAGCCTTAGAAACAGCCTAGAGGGTGGGACGCAGGCTCCAGAGCTGACAGTGGCAAAGGGTCCCACCAGGCCCACCTACCCTCTTCAGGGGGGGAACTGGGGGTGGGAAGGCCACGGTCCTGGAGCAGGTGGGAAGGAAACAGAGGCTGGGACTGGCAAGAGGGACTTGGCTCAGGCCCATGTGTTCGGCTTCCCTCGCTGCAATGCTGGAACTTTAGGGCTGCAAGCAGTTGAAACGGAGAAGCCTAAGTTCCTTTCTGAGCCACTCAGGCAACTGAAGGCGAGCCACCCTGCTTCATGGAAATGAGCAGCCCCTGCTTACTAATGGCTTCAGACATGCTAAGCCCTGCTGTGCATAATCTCTCAAAATGACTAAAACTACCTGTTATCATCAAAGAAATACAAACCCGGGGTCAAGCAGCTTATAACGACCCCCCCCCCAGTTTATAACCTACCCCTCTCCATCACTTCCCCCCCAAAGGTCACCTTTCCTAATCCCCTTTGCTAATTTTTGGTGTATGACCTTGTTAAGAACAGAATATCTTTAATCTTCAGATAGAATAGATAACAACCCTGCAATCATACCCTTGCTTAAAGATGACAGAGTGACCACACAGAGTGGCCAAGGTCACCCAGCTGGCGAAGGCCTGGGAAAAGGAATCACATCTGCCTCTCTCCACAAACTTTAGGTCACACCCATGCCTGCCAGAAGGTACAGGGCCTCATGGTCAGCTGTTGTCTGAAAGCCCTCAGGGTGGGTGTAACTAAATAACACCTCGAGGAGACACACACGTGAGTTTTCTTTGCCCTGCAAGACCGTTTTATTGAAACTTCCGGTTCATCTCACTCCAAGCATGACAAACTTCCTGTTTCAGTACTAACGTGGCTGACTTCAGGACCTCCAAGCACCCTGCCTCTCATTTGAGAAGATGGAACTAATAGCATCTATTACTATCTCAGTCAGGAAGACACAAAATGGCCTAGTCACTTCCAAATCTACCTTTTGTAAGAAATGGCTTCCCCGGACATCCACAGCTAAGCACTGAGCCGAACTCCTGGAATCCAGTTGTAGAGAGGAAGGAGTGATGAGCAAAGGGATCAAGACCAGGCTGGAGAAACCCAGAGAAACAGCTGACCTGAGCAAGTGGGAACTCACAGACCCCAGACTGATAGCTGGGGAACCAGCATAGGACGGAACCAGGCCCCCGGAGCATGGGTGTCAGTTAGGAGGCCTGGGCAGTCTACGGGGCCTCTGGCAGTGGAACCAATATTTATCCCTGGTGCACAAATGGACTTTGGGAGCCCATTCCCTATGGAGGGATACTCTCTCTCAGCCCAGATACACAGAGGAAGGCCTAGGCCCTGCCTCAAATGATGTGACTGACTTGGACGATACCCCATGGAAAGCCTCATCTTCCCTGGGGAGTAGATGGGGGGTGGGATGGGGGTCTGTGAGGGGCATGGGAGGATGAGAGGGAGAGGGAATTGGGACTGATATATAAAATATGATTGTTTCTAAAATGAATAAAAAAATGGCTTCCCTTTGCTCTAGGGTTACTTGGACTGCTTGAGATGTGTGCATGTGTTGCACAGCATTTGTGAGAAGAGTCAGCCCAGGGAAGCCAGGTGCAGATCTTTCTGAGTGCTTGGTAACTGGCAGGCACACCATTCCCTTCTGTGTGACTGAGTCCTCAGCTGTCGTCCTGAGTCACAAATGAGGAATTGCATGAGTTAGCAGATATTATCCGATTTCCTGAATGGAGGTGGCACCCTCTTAGAACCCAGCTTCTTTCCCTCTAGGTCACCACCCCAAAGGAGGTCACATCACCCATGACAAGGAATCAACAGCAGTAAAAGGTTTCTGAACACGTGTGGTGACCAAAGATGAAGTCAAATCAGATGTGGACTAAGCATGAGCTGTTTGTGGCTGCACTCACCCGTGTTTCTGCTCAGGATGTCACTACGACTTTTGTTCTAAAGACACAACACACATGCTTTGCATCATATGTGGGCATACTGAACACTGCCTAAAATATCCAGCTTTATTTGTGATTATTGTCTATTGTGGTTCCTGGATGTTGTGAATTTCAGTGTCTTTTATAGCCCATGTGAGTTTTCTGCTCACAGAAACAAAATGTTTTATTTATAGGAAACAGATTTTAATGTTTCTCTGTCGGCATGGCTCAGCATATAAACTATCAAATGACTATACCTTTGAATTGTGGTAGGTTAGAACACTTGACTTGAAAATTTGCTATTTGAGTGGGTGACTTGGGTTTCATAAAAAATAAATTGTTAACTGAGTTTTGCTCTGGGATTAAAGCAGGATTTCCAACAATTTGAGAAATGGCCTAAACATTGGCCTGTCGCTTGGTCTTGTGTGTTTATGGTATCTGAAAAATGTTAAAGATAGATGTCCTGCGAAACCAAACTCACAGACAAGGTTAAAGTCCTTATGTTGATGTCAGAAAAAAACTAGCACACCTGTCTCACTGGTATGCAGCTTGTTTTCATATAATATATGAAATGTAAATATATATATTCAAGATTTGTAGTGAGAGACATGTCTTCATGATTTACTCAGCAAATTCAGTTTGAGTAGCTATATTCCTGTCTTTCTTTCTTTCTTTCTTTCTTTCTTTCTTTCTTTCTTTTTTTCTTTCGAGGCAGGGTTTCTCTGTGTAGCTTTGCAGCCTGTCCTGGCACTAGCTCTGGAGACTAGGCTGGCCTTGAACTCACAGAGATCCGCCTGCCTCTGCCACCCAAGAAGCCCCTAGAGTGGGGTTTCTCAAGCTTTTCTACCCACAACCCCTTTCATCAAGAATCTTTATATAATGCCCAAAACAAATGTATAGAAAATAGATTCACAAGGCCGGGCATTGGTGGCGCACGCCTTTAATCCCAGCATTCGGGAGGCAGAGGCAGGCGGATCTCTGTGAGTTCGAGGCCAGCCCGGCCTCCACAGCAAGTGCCAGGATAGGCTCCAAAGCTACACAGAGAAACCCTGTCTCCAAAAACAAAAAACAAAAAACAAAACAAAACAAACAAAAAAAGAAGAAGCACCACTTTAGAGTCCTGTTATTACTGTTGTCTCTCACCCTGACATTTCCTGAAGTCTTCGGCTACGTCTGTGTGGCCCTCACATGGAAGAGGAGTCTGGCAGAAGAAATCGCTAGTGTCTTACAAGTATTTAAAGGTGGTTATAAGCTCCATTATATGACAAGAAAGTAAACGGAAGAAAGACCTGTGCCAAGGCAGAGGGTGGCTCACGTGAGGCCATTAACATTAAGCCCTAGGCTCCGTTGTCATCACTGTGCTGGTGCTCCTGACTGTGGGCATCCTGTGTAGTTTCCATGGATCCCAGTCTGGCTGGTCTTAAGCAGGAGCCTTAAGCCCCCACTTAAAATACAAGGCCACCGCCAAACGCCTCACACATCAATTTGAACACAAAACACTACTTTGCTATTTCCTCCTATAACCCCAATTATAATTTTTTTTTTGCTTCTCTTTGCGTGCAGTCCAGACTTCTGAATGAATGTATGAAAGATTCCCTGAATCAACAAATATATAGCATTATCAAAACTCCTAGGAACAAATCATTTTTTCCATTAGCCAAAGCTTAAAGGGACAATACTTTCAATTATATTACTCAGTAACGACACTGTTTGGAGCCTGAGCGATGCCCTGATTTGTAGTTAATAGGTCAGTGGCTCACACTGGAAAATAGCTGAGGCTGCCTGTGAGGAGCCAGGCGTTGTCCCAGTCTGATGACCTAACAATGACAGCACCAGCAGCCCCTGCACCAGCTGCTCTGGGTCAGACCTCTGCCTGCCTGCCTGCTCTACCCTCCTTACCCCTGCGGGAGCAGCCTCACCCTCCACCTCCTGGCAGAGCTCTGCCAGTGGGAAAAAGTGAGATGCGAGGGTCAAAGGCCCAACACATCTTGGTACAGACAGACGTCAGCTCTCTGCGCCCACGGTGGGACCAGAAGATTGTTATTCCGAGCCTCAGGCTTCCAACCCGCCAAATGGGGCAAGGGTAACCCTTGGCCTGAGTGCAGCTTGCAGGTCTCAGTGTATTTAGCACAGTGCCTGGCTCAGACAGCATGGGTCAATAGTGGGCCTACACCCACTCTCAAATGGGACAGCCACTCTCCTGAGTCCCAGGCTCACTCTTGTCTGGCCCCTATGGGTAGAACTTCCAACCTGGTAGCCTAGTTCTTCTCTGCGTCTTGCAGGTCCTGTTCAGCCTTGTCTGTTAAGCAGCTCATGAACTCTCTTCACATTCTACGTACAGCATTTCTTTCTTGTTGGGTACCTAATTCTGCTGCCTCTATACTCCGTGGTGTAGGTGCTATTTATGACTTTCTCGGAAGCTATTGAAGCCTGATTGTGTTTACTTTCTCAGATGATAAGGTATAAAGGCCAATGGAAACACCGTTTAAGTGTCATACCTGTCCCAAAACTCGCCTGTGGTGCCCAGCGCTTACCATAAGGACTTAGCTTTAGTTGTCAGGCATATGCTTGCTTGCAGTGCCCCGAATCTGGGATACTTCTCTTCTCTGACTCCCTCCATGTTCCTTCCTTTCTCAGACCAATTTTTGCCCAGGGGTCTGCTCCCACATTTAGATAGTCACAGTATCAGAGCACAGAAGAGCATGGGCTAACTTTCTACAGTGAATCCATGGTTGGAGCGGGATTTACCCTGTGAACATCCACCCTGCATTTGGGGACCCAAGCGCCTCTGGTCCAGTGTCACCTCTGCATGTGACACTGAGTGCTGTAAAGAATGAATCTGGGTTTGCATCCAGGCTGGCTGCAGATACTCAGGTGACTGGGGGGGGGCATTAGGTAATTCCCTGGAGCCTTGCCGCCCCTGCCCCCGGAAATGGCAGCCACATCTAGTGAGAAGAGCTGTGACGATTTGCAAGTGTGAAAATGTGAGTGAGACTCCTCTCACAGGGGTGTGGGGTGTCTAGTGCCTGTTGGGGGCCAGCTTGTTCTGCATTCCAACTGCCATCTGCACCAGGCACCTAGACACCAGAGGCTTCTAAAGGGTCACACTTTGCACGCCAGCATCTGCTACCAGCCCTGGAACAATGGCAAACACTTACTGGCTGTTGGATGAGTAACAAAAATGAAAGAATCCCTAAAGAGAACACACCCAGGAGTGAGATGGAGTTTCTGGAGCACTCCTCCTTCATTCACTCAGTTTTAGTTTCCAGTTCCTTCAAGGCCCCAAGCATTATTCTAAGTGCTGACAACACAGTGATGACCAAAGCCCACTACGGTGTCCTCCTCTGGAATGGCTCGTCACCCGGGGGAGATCAGAGAGCTTACCAGGTGATCTCCAGACTGACTTGGGACACTTTTCAAAGAATTCCCACACCCCAGAGTGTCGGATTTAATTATTAGGGTGGGGCCAGATATGCATGGGGTTTCTAGAAACTTCTCAGGTGCCTGTATTGTGCTGCTGGGTGGAGAACTACTGGGGTCAAGGGAAAAATAAGGACCATACCTGAGAGTGAAAAGGACTGGCAAGAGAACAGAACAGGGGGTGATTTGAACCGGGGGTCTCAGTGGGACATCTTCACACTTTCAGGTTGTCATAACTGGGGTGGGGGATCACCTCTAGCACCCAGAGGTGCAGAGACTAGGACACTGCTCCTAAACACCATGTGATGCCTAGGACAGCTCAAGAAAGAAGACCTACTCAAACCAAGCAGGCCTGGGCTTGGCTATGGGCTATGGGCTAGAGGGACAGGGGGTAGGAACACTTTATAGAGCACTGTGTTTAAGGGGGTTGTGAGACCTGAATGTCACACAGAGAAAGCTCCAGCAAAAGCCTGTGAAGGAGCGAGGAAGAACCCTGATTCTCAAGTGGGAACCTTCAGAGAAAAAAGGCCAAGGGTGTCTGGCCCCACTCTACCCGCAAACCCTTGCCCCAGCTGCTACCCTAGGAGAGGGGCTGCTCTGCTGCTGGAGGTAGTCCTTTGGACTCTGTTGTGGTCATGGAAGGGAGAAGGTTACAGCTTAAGCGGCTTTCAGTTCCCCAGCAGAAGAGGGGCGATGGCAGGGTCAGTCCAGAGCGATCACTCACAAATCCTCCATACCACCTTCTTCTGGCTCAGGTCCCCCTCTTTTCTAAAGGCCTCTTTAGCCACGGCCCCTTGATCCCCAGCGTTCTAACTGGGGGAGTGGAGTTCTCAGGAGAGATGACCCGCCAGTCTCCTCTAGCCCTGGAAAAAATGACTTCCTGAGAGGAACTGGGATCCACGGGGCAGTAAATACACTTTGCATTCCAGAAGAGGAGGAGGCAGGGCCTTGTGGCCAGCTCCCCAGCGCGCATGCACGCTCCCCTTCCCATGACCCGTTCACTTTTCCATCCAGGCCCTGGGACTGAACCTGCCAGCCCTTTCCTGCCCCACCCCCTGCCACCCTTTCCTCCCTCTCTCTAGCAGCTTCTCTGTAAATCTGTTGCTGCTATTACTTTGGAACGCCCTGGACCTGCAGAAGCTATGCAAGGCAGCTGGCCTGCTCAGCACTACGCGGGCTTTCCACTGGGCAATTTGGGTGGAGAGTCAAGTCTTCCTACAAGAATTCCAGAAAGGCCTAAGTCAACTGGCTGCTCCCAAGAACCCAGGAGCCAACGGGCTCCTGATACGCTAGTCCTACCTGCCAGCCGCCTGCCAACATGGAAGGGGCAGAGCCAGCCCAATGGGTAACCTGCTGAGGAACATGACTCAAGAACCTGGAAGGCAGGTGGGGAAACCGAGGCCACAGAGGGGTGTGAGCGACTAGCTCAAAGTCAGCAGCAGGGGTACGGCTGAGGCAGGTAACTTCTGGTCCCCCAGCTCCTGCCTGGGCTCGAACTTCTGTCTGACCATATATGCTCCAGAATCAGAGGGGGATTGGTTACACCCCACTTCAAAGATGCATTTTGTCGGGGAGGGGAATCCAGCAAATATGCGTATGTCCTTAGTTTCTGAGTTTGCTTTCTGAAATGAAAACACCCAGCATGTCCCCAGACTCCCCCAACTATAATAAGCCCCATATCAAAACCCTGCTCATCAGCAAATCTGTCAAGCCCAACCTCTAAAACTCATCCTATCTCATGGATGGGGTGGGGTGGGAGTATGTCTGCTTAAGTAATTATTGGATTAAAAATGATAATTTGCCCAACGTGTCCTGAGACTTTTATTACAGATATCCAGAATGAAGGAGATATTGGCAATTGATAACCATGGGCCGAAAACCTAGGATTAGGGACATTTCACAGTTTGCTTCTGAACAAGCCGCCAAAGGCCACACAAATGTATAGCTTTTTCATTCACTGAAAGTCATGACTGACACTGCTGGTGTCAAAGTTGTGAGTGCCCTACCGGTCTGTGCAGCTGTTTACACGCGCCCGGTAACTCCAGATGTGGGCTCGGGTTTGTTTCCATAACTTTCAGGAAAGCCCCCAGCATGCATCTGCAAGGAGGAAAATATTCTGTGTTCTTGTTTGCCTACTCTCTTCTCCCTTTTCCTCTGTCTTCCCTTGGGAAATGACTTGGTTTGTAAATGACCGCCAGTTATTCTCATGATTAACTCCAGCATTGCCTTTGGGGGCTACCAACAGCGTGTGGTACAAAGATGTCTCATCTGTTGCCAGGACAAATCACCAGTGTGCCAAGTCTCCAACGGCCTACATCTCAGATAAGGGTCAGCGTGGGTCCAATCAGCACCGAAAAAAAAAATCCACAAATAATGCCTTGAACACTCCTCACCCTGCCAAAAGGGTGGCCACTGCAGCCTGGGGGCTCCGCTGTGCTGTCTGGTACTGAAACACTCCTGCTTGTCTTTGAAGAGGCCAAGGGTTACAGGCAGGTCACCAGTTGCCTTAGGGATGACTAACAGAGCAGAAAAGCTAGGGGCCACCAGGATTCTGGCTATGGCTGCTACACAGATCCAGGACAGAGGAGAGCGCAGGATGGGACAGCGGCTTAGGCAGGAGGTACACCGCTGTGACCAGTGTCTTTGGTCCTCAAGGCCGCAGTGGCAGGACAGACTGTTTCTATCTGTATGTATCACTTGGGCTAGGAGAGGAAGCAAAGGCATTCTCTCAAAAGTTGTTTCAGAGTAAAGGTGTTGGGAAAAGGTGGAGAGGACCCTCATAGACTCTCAGGAACAAGGCCGCTTCCCAGAAGGCGGACTTTCCCCTGTTATAAAACCCCAGAATGGCTGGGTGGGGGGTGGTGCATGCCTTTAAACCCAGTATGTGAGAGGCAGAAACGGGTGGATCTCTGAGTTCGAGGCCAGCCTGGTCTACAGAGTGAGTTTCAGGACAGCCAGGGCTACCCAGGGAGACCCTGTCTTAAAAAACCAAACCCAAACGAACGAAACAACCAAATAAATAGGTAAATAGATAAATAATAAAGAGACAGATAGATAAATAAATAAACCCAGTCCCAAATGGTTGGACTAGATGAATTTGAAGGTGGTCAGCTGACTGGTCACCACAGAAGTGAGGTATAAAATTGGTCACAAACAAATGCCCGCTGCTTAGTCGTGGGATTGGCTGGCGGGAGAAGGCTCGATGCTCACTTGGAGCCCAGGCCTCCCCACTGTGAGATTCAGCTGTAGCCCTTCCTAGCTATCTTTTTGTTTTGTTTTGTTTTTATACTATTCTGAGTTCCAGTTTGCTCAGTTGTTCCGTGGAGATTCCCCAGGCCTCCTGCAGGAGGAGGGAAATGGGATTACCTCACATGGGTGGAGTGTACGAGTTCCAGCAGCCGTGCTGTGGGGAGGCGGCCCACTGAGGGCCGGGGTGAACTGGGGCCGTTAGCATTGCTATTGTGATGCTCAGTATCCTTGGCATTTGGCAGTATATTGGGAGCACATGAAATGTTAACCTTTGTGCCCCGCTGACTGCTCAGCTGACTGCTCAGTGTGAAACTAAACTCTAACGGTATGCTCCAAAGTAGGTGCCAAAGGCAAATACATTAAAACAAAACAAAATGCTTGGTGGCTTTTCACTTTGCCAGGATGTCTCCTCTACAAAACACTGTGTGGTGATATATTATTTATGATTTGTTGAAGCTTGCCTGAGGATTCAGAAAGCAAAGTCAGCCACAAGCCTTAGAAGCCAGGCGCACACCTTTAAGCCCAACAGCCAGAAGCTAGGGGATGGTAGCACACATCTTTAATCCTAGGACTCAGGATTAAGAGATAGATGGATCTCTGTGAGTTCAAGACCACCACTTCTACACAAGAGTGAGTCAGTCTAAAAGAGAATTATAGTTCACACCTTTAATCCCAACATTAGGGAAGTATATAAGACAGAAGCAAGGTCTCAGAGAGGCATTTGTTCTCTAGCCGCACTGAGGAGAGGCAGCAGTCTGAGACTCGGTGAAAAGCTCGTGCGTGAATCAGCCCTTTCAGCCTGAACTAGAGGTGAGAGCTAGTGGCCAGTGCTTTGCTTCCCTGATCTTCAGCTTAAACTCCAATATCTGTCTCAGGGTCATTTATTATTATTTGTGTGTGTGTGTGTGTGTGTGTGTGTGTGTGTGTGTGTGTGTGTGTTACATCACTGCAAGGGAAACTGGGTGCTGTCATTACAGCTAATGTGACCCCAGACTAAGTGCCTGGAAACTTCTTTATAGGCCCGGGCATGGCTGCTAATGGTCTTTGTGGTCCCAACTCCCAATTCAAGGGCCATGTCTTAATTCTAGAAAAGCAGGGCCTGTCAGAGGCCAAAGGGACCTTTTGGTATTTCATTACACAGAGAACAGAGAAAAAACGGATGCAGGTAACGCCTGCTGGAGCAGCACAGCCAAGCCCAGAGCTCTGGGGTGGGCAGAGTTGCTGTGCTATGCAAGAAAGAGTCAGGCACACCAAACATTGCCCAGGCTCCCTGTGTGAGCAGATGTGGCAAATCAGAAAGCACGTATATGTGTCCCTTCTCTTTTTCCTCTGCTCCAGCAGCCAGAAAGCCAGTGGCTTCAAATGTCACAACCATAAAATCTTGGCAGCCTGAATCCCCAAGTTGCAGCTTGAAATAAAGCTATCTGGAGAGCTGTGGCCCCCTCAGGGGACTGACTTCCTGGGAGGGAGACCCTGTTTTGCTCAGCCCCTGGGAGAGTGGTGTTCATCTGTCACTGCTTCGAGTGTTTCAGTCATCGGCTAGTCCAGGGGTCTGCTGGAGTTTTATTGCTGCTGGTGTGGAATCAACTTAGGGATAAAGGGAGTTTGTTTCAGCTTGATTCCAGGTCACAGTTCATCAGAGCCGGGAAGTGAAGGTGGGAGGGACCAGAGACAGCTGGTCACACCACATGCAGTCAAGAGCCCGGGAGAAATGAATGTGTGTGTGCTTAGCAATCAGCTCGATTTATTCCGCTCTAGGCAGTTCATAGCTCAACCCATGAAATGGTACTACCCATCTACAGGGTGGGTTTCTCCACCCAGTGAACCCTCTCAAGCAGGAAGAGCCACAGGCTAATGTGACCTAGATAATCCTCCTCGAGACTTTTCCACTTTGTGCCAAGCTGACAATTAAAAATAACCATCACAAGGTTTCATGCACCTCCCTTGAAGAATGGTCTGTTAGTCACTATTACACACACACACACACACACACACACACACACACACACACACACACGCACACACTCACACACATGTGCATACTACACACACAGGAGAACACACACATGTACACTCATACATACACGCACACAGGCACACACATGCACACCACACACACACATGTACACACGCACACTTTCACACACCCATGCACACACCCACACTAGGCTGTAATCTCAACAACTTCTCTTGCTGTACGGGTTGGTCCAGTGAGACTATTGGCCCTCTAGCTCTTTTGACAGGTGACAAACCCACAGAGTATCTTGAGGACAAGGAGCTGCCTTGGTGCCCAAAGGACTTTTTCTAGGAAAGAAAAGACGTTGCTGTTGTCTGCTCGGGTCTTATAGTCATTCATGAGCGAAGTCTGCCACACTAGGGGGAGATAGGGCCCGTGTACACATTCTATTGCTAAGGGTGTGACACTGAATCTTGATAGTCTTTACAGAGTGACAGGAAAGAACTTTGTCTCTGATGTCACTCAGATCTGGCTCTGAACCACATCTCTGCCATTGCCAGTGTAATTCATGTCCTGTAGCCCCAGCTTTCTCCTGTGCAAAATGGGTGTAAATGTTCTACCAAGTTGGGTAGTTTCAAATGACATTAAATAAGGTGTAACACACACCATGCTCTGTTCAGTGGCTGGCATTCAACAAGTTTATCTACCTTATTTGATACCTCTGGAATTTATTTTGTTTTGGATTGTTTGGGGACAGGGTGGCCTCACAGGAACCCATCAGCCTCCTGCCTCAGCCACCTGATTGCCGGGATTACATCTTTTGGTGCCACAAGTCTACACTTTACCCCGTGACTCATTTAGAGTTAGGCTTTGGGTTCAGGCTCTGCAAGTCTAATAGTGGAAGCAGCCAAAGACCCTACAGGGACCGTGGTCATCTACTCCATTTTTCTTTCAGGAGGGTAGGCTCCGTGCTTCTGAGGAAAGACAGGGTAACACCCAGCCAAGAGCAGGAAGCTGACCCAGGAAACACCTAGGCTAGATGTCCAGATGAGGCCGCCTACTGGGACCATGCAGGCAGGCAGAGATTGCCAAAAGCCTCTGAATTTAGGACAAAGCTCTCCCAAGGTGGAAGCTATCTTGACTGCCCCCTGTTAGAAATGGTCCAGTAAGTTCTTCACACCCCTGGCAAAGATCTGCCGCCAGGGGCAGCAGTGAGTAGTAGCTCATTTTGAACCTGTGCCAGTCCAGAGCAACCCTCCTCTTGGAGGTCTCTCTGGAGAGAGAGAGCCTTCTGCTCACTCATGGAGCACACCATAGACACTCATTCTTAACCCACACAGTGGGCCAGCCTCGCACTGGTGGTGGGAGCACGCAGACAGACAGGAAGTTCTCCCTGCTGGCGGAAAGTGACTCATTTATTTTATTTATTTATTTATTTATTTTATTTTGGAAACAGATACGCAAACAGATCAAAATCCATAAAGTGTCAATTCTCTTCTCAGGACACACTGTCCTCTCAGAGGGAGAAGTGAGAATCGTGACAGAAGGAAGAGTTGGCATTGCTAGTTTAGGGGATGGTGGCAGGAGCCAACCCCCCCACCCCACATGCAAAGCAATAAAAGGGAGAGGGTGGTGCACACTCAGGGTTCAGGGGTTAATTTGGTGCAGCTGAAGGGAGGCATACGTGACAAGAGAGAGAGGAAAATATGCCTTCTGGGAAGAAATCAGCTCCAAGACAGCCAGTGTACCGGGGTCAGGAGTTTGGACTTGACCCCATGGGTCAGAGGTTACTTTCATTTGGAGGAGGGTTGCAGAGTTCAGTTGAAGAACTAGGCTTATGCTGAGGGCTAAGACACAACCCCCCCCCCACCTCTCTGCAACATATCCTACCCCTTCACTCTGTCACACTACTTGCCAAACCCCTGGGAGCACTTGAGTGTTGACTTCCAGGTAACAAGTGGCCAGGGAAGGTTTAAGAGGACCACTGAAAGACAATGGACTCGGGAGTGTCAAATCACACCTCCGTGGAGTTGAGGGAGGGAGACTGGTGACAGATGACAAATTCCAGCAGGACTTCCTCTTTTCCTCTTCTTTATTTTTAAAGATCCATTTACTCTTATTTTATGTGTATTGATGTTTTGACTGCATGTTTGTCTGTTTGAGGGTGCCAGATTCCCTGGAATTGGAGTTACAGACAGTTGCTAGCTGCCTTGTGGGTGCTGGGAACGGAACCCAGGACCTCTAGAAGAGCAGCCATCCGATGGCTTAACCACCGAGCCATCTCTCCAGCCCCTCCTCTTTTCTTCTTATTTGAAAACAAAATACAGATGAAACCAAAAAGCACTCTGGAAGTTTCTATTCACTTTTGTGAGGTTAGAACCAGCATTGCGTGGCTCTCCTATTTCAACACACACACACACACACACACACACACACACACACACACACACACACACACATACATGCAGGACTCTCATGTATTCAATTCCACTTATCAGTTTAATAACTATCTATTGAGCAACCACTTGGTCAAGGCTAGGTGCTCTGGTGGCAGGGGTGGGGGAGGGGAGAGAATCAAAGGAGAAAGACCTGGAGTTCTTCTAGCTTGAGGTCTTCTCTCTTGAGGGCTCCACTGTCCATTGGCGGACAGTGCAAGGCGGAGGTGACCCTCTGTATGGATAGGCCCTGCTCACCAGTGTCTAGGTGCTAGGTATGTTAGGTGTTCAAGGAAGAGTAGCAGGAGGGGTAAGCAGGATCCCTAAGCTTGTGTTAATAAGAGTGAGTCCAAGCCACACACAGGACCCATGTGACATTGGGTTAAACTGAGCAACAAGATTCCCATCATTCCAAATTATTTGCATAGCTGATACATCTTTTCCTTATTTAGACATCTCCAAGTAGATTCCCCCATGTCCCCTCCTATAGACTATGTATCCCCTCCATACTCTGTGAAAGGTCAGGGAGCTGAGAAGTTGACAAGTAAGGTCACCAATGGGGCCCATTCCACAAGAAGAATCCACAGCGTCCCATATCTGGCTAACCTTGGCCCCAAAGGCACTATCTAGTAGTGTTTTCTCTGTTTGGGAGGCACAAAAGCATCACTCTGGCTTTGGAGATGGCAGAGCTAGACTCAGAACGTATATAGCCCAGCAGGGAAAGGAATGACTTAAAGCAGACCTGGAGTGGGTATTGTTGCTGGCTGGTCGGGACTTATACCTCAGGGGTGGTGGGGTGGGAGGGCTGGGGGTGGGGTGCGGGTGGGCCTGACACCTTAGACTAGAATCTGGATTCCTCTATCCAGAAAACTGCCTGATCACTGGGAGGTGGCTCGTCCTCTCATGCCGTGGGCGCCGGGCTTCAGGTCACAAAAGAAAGGTACCAGGATGTCCCCTAAGCTACCGTGAGTGACTAATAGGCAGTTTCACAGTACATAAGGTCAGAGATATGTCAGCCACCACCACAGTGCCAGCTAGTTTCTCCAGGGCAGCGCCTCGGGGCCAGGCATTAGGCTACAGGCTTTGAAGGTAAAATCCTCCTAATTCTCACAGCCACTTACGAGCAGCAGTAAGCCCTCTGCAAGTTCAGTCTGGCAGGAACAAAGAGTGCACGGTCATCGTGTTTCCCAGCACTGAGAACAGAACTCTGGGGCCAAGATAAGGTAAATGGCAAACAAGGAACTTAGGGGGCAAAATTTAAGGAGGCAGTGCCTGTCTAGTGCTAACCCCACGCTTCTTGGAGTCAAGAGTGGGTGTACCCTTAAATTTTACACACAGGGCACCTTATTTACTCTGCTATAGTCCTGCTCCTGGGCAGTCACTAGACAGATTGAAGGTTAAATCCTGCTCCTCTACATTCCAGCGGTGTGACCCTCCTTCCCCTTGTGCCTTTGCTTCCTTACCCGTACGTACAGTGGACCAAATGACAGTATCAAGGGTTGGCAATTTCTCCTCTAAGTATTCCTGTACTTAAGTGCCCCCCCCACCTCCGTAGAAACATTGACAGCCAAGAGGCAGAGTGGTGCATGTCTACAGACCCAGCACGAGGCAGGCAGAGGCAGAACCATCAAGGGTTTCAGACCAGTCTGAGCTACATTGTGAGTTCAATGCCAGCCTGGGCTACCCTGACTCAAAACAGAACAAACAGAAATAAAAACGTGTGTGTGTGTGTGTGTGTGTGTGTGTGTGTGTGTGTGTGTAAACACATGTGCGCAAATGTTCGCAGCGGCCTTCTCAAATTCCCCCAAAGAGAAAACAACACAAATGTCCAGCAGCTGGTGGATGGGTAACAAAATATGTCACAGCGACCCAGGGAGATTCTGTTTGGCAATACAAAGGGATGAAACACTGATACGGACGGCACGGCAGATGACCCTAAAGTTCTTTAAGCCATGTGAAAGAATCTAGACAGACGTGTGGATATTTGCGGTAGCTCTAATATATATAATAATATATATATATATATATATATATATATATATATTATGAAAAGGAGCAAGCTGAGCAAGGAAAAATATTTGAAGAGATAAAGGACACCATTAAGTAGAATGCAGCTAAGTCCTCTGTTGAAGGAGATAAATGGATTAAGAAAAGAAATGGAATAAAGGGAGTGGTGACCTCAGGACAAGAATCCACCCAGCTACGTTTCCAACCTGTGAAAAGGAACTGAAGAAAAGCTTAAAGCCTGGTGTGGTGGGGCACACATTTAGTCCCAGCACTGGGAAGGCAGAGTTGGCCGGATCTCTGAGTTTGAGGCCAGCCTGGTCTACAGAGCAAGTTTCAGGACAGCTAAAGCTTAGTTCATGAAAGCTGGTGAAGATGCAATTGAACAAGGGACCCCAGCAAGCAGCAGAACCTGGTAGCTTTAGCCTCGTGGTTCTGGGTTGAGAGTTAAGGGTGGAAGACAGGAGTTATAATAAAGTTATAATAAAGCCACTGAGGCAGGTACGTGTCAGGGGTGTCCCTAATGGAGGCTTATAGGAGAGGCCATTGGGTGAAGCTGTGAAGTTGAGGCCTGGATTGTCTTGGCGAACCCAGGATGTTAGAGATGCCAGAGTCGTGGCATACCCGCTGAGGAGAGCTGCCAACAGGAAGTGGAACCAGCCCAAGGGAAAGCAGTGTGTTGTAGTCAACAAAACTGAACAGAGCTGGAGATCTGAAGAGCCATCTGACATCAGACATGGGGATGCAGAGTTTGGAGTTTGCCCAGCTGGCTTTCTGTCTTGCTTTGGTCCAGCATTTCCTCACTATATTCCCTTCCTTATGTTTGGAATGGTAACGTATATCCTGTACCATTATGTGTTGGAAGTATGCGATCTGCTTTCTGATTTTGGTTTTTATAGGGGATTACAGTTAAGAGAGTGCCCTGAGTCTCAGAAGAGACTTTGGACTTTGAAACAAGTTTGAGATTGTTGTACACTATGGGAACTTTTGAATTTGGACTGAATGCGTTTTTTGCACTATGATATGGCTACAAGTCTTTGGGGGCCAGGGAGTGGAATGTGGTGGTTTGAAAGAAAACGGCCCTCAAAGGGAGTGTCACTAATAGGAGGTTTGGCTTGTTGGAGGAAGTGTGTCACTGTGGGGGCGGGCTTTGAGGTCTCTGTTGCTCAAGCTTCCCTCAGTGTGACAATCAGTTGACTTCCTGTTACTCAGGAGTCAAGATGTAGGACTCTCAGCTCCAGCACCATGTCTGCCTGCACGCCACCATGCTCCTCACCATGAAGATAAAGGTGAAACCGTAAGCCAGCCATGGCCCTTAAATGTTTTCATTTACAAAACAAACACACAGCCGGGCGTTGGTGGCGCATGCCTTTAATCCCAGCACTCGGGAGGCAGAGGCAGGTGGATCTCTGTGAGTTCGAGACCAGCCTGGTTTACAAGAGCTAGTATCAGGGCAGCCTCCAAAGCCACAGAGAAACCCTGTCTTGAAACACCAAAAATAAATAAATAAATAAATAAATAAATAAATAATAAAACAAACACACAGAAGCTAGATCCAGGGCAACCTCCAAAGCCACAGAGAAACCCTGTCTCGAAAAACCAAAAAAGTAAAAAATAAAAAAAAAATAAAACAAACACACAGAAGCTAGACACAAAAGGTTACAGAGTATATGTATGATCACAAAGGCAGAGATCAGAGAGTCCAGAGTGGTTGATCAGGGTTGGGCTGAAGCTGGGGAGGTGAGACAGAGGGCGGCTGCTTATGGGATTCACTTTTGGGTGTGATAGAAATGTCCTAAGGTTGCATAGTGGTGACAGCTACATAAATTACGTAAATGCACCGAAGAACAGTATTGTATCCTTTAAATAGGTGAATTTAACATGGTAACCCTCAACAAAGTTCTTTAGAAAATTAGTTTCATGCTCCCTACTCCCAGCAGGGGCATTGTGCATTCAAGGCCAACCTGGGTTACATGTTGCCACTCTGTTTCAGAAAAAAAAAAAAAAAAAAGAAGGAAGGGTCCGGGGAAGGAGAGAGGAAGGAAGGAAGAAAGAGAAGGAAGAGAGGCCATATTTACAATGTAGACACCGGAGTTCGTAGCCATCAAAACTATGGCTTTTATGCCAACAAGGACCCGTGACTCAGTTTCCCCAGCTTCCTAAAGTCTCCTTCATTTTCAGGAGACCTTGAGGAGCTAACCTGGGGTCTCTTGTGATTCTGCACTGGGGGTGATGTACCCCTTTCCACGCTGGCTTCTGAGCAAGAACCACTGACTATATCATGCCTGAAGTAGGCAAAACTCTTTGGGTCTTGGATCCTAAAGGGCTGTGTTTGAGTTCTGGCTCCACCCTTTGTGGTAACTACTTAGTAAGGCCACAGGTGCACAGAGGGCAGGAGATGCAGTGAGTGCCCGGGACCTTACAAGTCCCACGGGTAGATGGTGTTGACTGCCTGCCTGGTTTCTGAAACCCTCCGACAAAGTCTTCCTGTCTGGTGCTTCCTTGCCTGTGAAATGCAGAAGACAGAACACTAATGTCTCCTTGGGGTGTCAGAAGAAAGGCATTTAGAACTGCACTCATGTCAGCAGGGTTAGCTATGTGGACTGAATCGGCGGTTATGGGGTTGTGGTTCAGCACCACCGAGGGTGGACTTCCTGAGAGCAGGGACATTGATCTGTCACTCTAGCAGGTGCTCACCAAGCGCCAGGAAAGAGGAAGGGAAGTGGGGAGGAAAGGCGCTGAGATGAGTTGGCTGAACGGCTGAACGAGGAAGCAGAAGGAACTGAAATGATTGCCCCAGAGAACAAAGTACACAGCCCTAGCGTGGTGGGGTCAGGGGCTGATTTGCACAGCTTCCTGGACCTCGATTTCTCCAAGTCGAGGAGAAATCTTCTCCTCTAGTTTTTTTCCTTCCTTCCTCCCTGCTTTCCTGAGACAGGGCCTTACTAAGCCACTACATTGTCTTGGGTAGCCTGGAACTCTCTCTTCAACCAAGGCTGGCTTTGAACTTGCAGCTATTCTGGGTCTGCCTCCCAGTGCTGGGACTACAGGTGTGTACCACAACTTCAGGTTTGGCTTCTAAAGTTTCTCTCATCTAGAACATTCCTGGGTCCTAACTCATTTCTTTGAGCATCCTTTCAATTGGTTGAAGGGTATGCACTTGGAGGCCAGCGTTCATCTTTCTAGAAGCGCTAAGGCTAGTCACTGTCCAGCTGCACTCTGCTAGGAACAGCAACAGTTGTTGGGATGTCCAGCGTCCACCCTTGAAGTGATAGTGCCCATTCTACTTTACCGCACCCTGGCTCTTGGAAATGCTTCCCTCATCTGCTGGTTTCTGACAGCAGCATCCTGTCCGCTCAGAATCAATTTTGTTAACACAGAGTTCCCCAGAAGACTGAACGGCAGTTCTAGAGGGTGGGAGGGGGTGGTTAGAGCAGAGTCCATTCTTGCTTGAAACTCAGTCAGTCCTTCTCTGAATGCTTTGGCTAGAGGATGGCCTCCCATCCCAACAATTGGTTTTTCAGTCCCTATATTCCCACTAACCACTCTAATATCAGAGAGAGAGAGAGAGAGAGAGAGAGAGAGAGAGAGAGAGAAGAAAAAAAGGAAGAACCAAAAAGAGAGAGAGAGAGAGACAAAAGCCCATGCTAACAATTGGTACTAACGCCCGCTCTTCCTCCCAGCAGGCCCTTCTCTGACACCTACAACGTGGCCATCTATCTCATCAGGCCCTGGCCAGGCAGGTGGTGTGCAGGTATCTTGAACAATCAGTTTCCAGGAAGGCAGAGGTGATGCTCAAATGAAAATAATTTCAACATGCCATCCTCCACAGGCCATGGAGATCCCTTGGGGCCTCTGGGTAGGCCCAGGGGCTGGGGGAGCCCGAGATGGCTGTGTCGCTAGAGCCATTCAGCCTTGCCTAGTATTTTAAGAACAGCGGGAATGTAATGCCGCCTGAAAGGAGTTTTCTGTGTGCTATTTAACTAAATGGCTCTGCAGCTGGGGAGAGCCATGGGCAGACGTGTTATGATTCAAAGGTTCCCAATTACAATGATCCTCTTTTATTGTATAAAAACAGCAACACAGCCATTCTCCACCCCCGCCCCCGCTTGCTCCCCCCACCCCGCTCATTGGCTAGCAAGGCTGAGGCCCCAGTTCCTCTTCAGGTCCCAACGTTGGTTGCAGCTTTTGGTTCACTGGGATTCTTTCTGTCCAGGTCAAGGACAGAGTACAGTGTCCTAGGGGAGCACTGGACGTAGACACTGATGGGAGGAGGGTGGCAGGACTCCACAGAGGATGGGTGAAGGTTTAGAGTCCTCATACATACCCACATGCATATACATACCCAGGTACACGAGCTGGGCCACTCCCTAAACCCTAAAGCAACCGAATAGACAGTCCCGAAGCGTGTCTAAATCAAACCTTCTCGTTCTCCACATTCCCTTACAGGCTGGCCCGGAGCCTGTCTGTCCTTGTTTGAAAACCCCGGAAACAAACTGACCTGAGGAAACCACCTGACTCTCCTACCTTCCCTCTGTGTCCCTGAGCCATGGCTTGGGCCCTTTGGGCTTTGCTCTCCTGTCTTTGGTGTGGAGCGCATGGAGCTCTCCCTTCACTCTTCCCGCTTGGATTAAGTGGAAGGCAGAATAAAGGGGAAGCCTTCAGTCCAGTTTCTGACACACCGCCATTCTTCAGATGAACTGATTCGTGGGCTGGGGCTGTGTCTGGGTGAGCCTCTAGCTCTGCATTTGTTCAGTTTCGCCAGCCGGCACTGACAAAGCTGTGCGAGTAGAGCTGGCCCACTGAGGAGTGTTTTTCTTGCGCCTTTCTGCAATACCAGTTTGAAAACGCCACCTGCGTGCAGCTGATGCATGGACGCATGCATATATACATACATACATACATACATACATACATACATACATACATACATATATGCTGCCTGCTCTTAGACTTCTTAGGCCCCCTGCATATTCTGCAGGTGTTTTAGAGCCCATTAGCTGCAGCTGCAGGCATTCAAGCAGACCAAAGAGAGCCTGTACCTAGCACCTTCTGCTCATAACACCCCAGCCAAGCCAGGCCACGCTGTCTATAGCTTCTCTCCTTCACAATTGGGAACCGAGACCCCAACACGAAGGATCCCTCAGTTGATTTGGCCACACCAGTTCCCCAGGGACACAAAAATCAGTTCCCCATACTGAATGGCAAACAGTTCCCTGGGTTTTCTTTTTTACTGGTTCCCTGTACGAGATAGATGGAATGTAGGCCTGTAACGCTTCCATCCCACAGCAAGCCTGTGCACCCCAAAGGCAGGCCACCAGGCTGTTTCCTCAAAGGTACCACTTGGACCACACTCCTTACTGTGGAACTTTCTGTGGATCAATATTACACAGATTCCATTCACTGCCGATTGCATTCTGCGTCCAATGCTATGGCTGTGAAACGCTGTTGTGCCCAGATCTAAATCTCCAGGCAGAGTCTCGAATTAGGAAGTAGAGTGTGCAGTGGTGGCCATAGGCTGTAAGCTGAGGCTTTTACTAGGTAAACCGGCCTCCCTGGGGCACAGGGTGGCTGGCTCCGGCCCTGTCCTCTGTTTTTTGGGGGGACATTTGGGTGAATAGGGAATGCAGTGCTGCTAGTATCGCTTTGCTCCTTGGGGGTCTCTCTCACACACACACCATCGGCAATCAACCTCTCTCAAATGCACGACTACAAGCACAGAACAGGAAACAGCTTGTAGGAGAATGTTCTTAATATCACAACCTGTTCAGCGAACCGTGGGGGCTTCACAGAAGGGTTGGGGACGGGAAATGGGACAACATTTCCTCTTGTTCTCTCTCTCTCTCTCTCTCTCTCTCTCTCTCTCTCTCCCCCCTCCCTCCCTCTCTCTCTCTCCCTCTCTCTCTCTCTCTCTCTCTCTCTCTCTCTCTCTCTCTCTCTCTCTCTCCACTCACCCGCCACACACAATAGCTCATGCCTACCTGGGACAGCAATGCCTTGTGGTATTTAGCAATGCTCCACCCACGACGTGCCCACGGTTGGCCCCAGGCTCATCAGTGTTTTCATTGCTATGGACACTCAGATTTGGCACAGAATAAGTCCCAGAATTCTGGGAAGAGGGCTGGTAAGAGGAAAGCACCATGAGATGAGGGCAGGCAGGGTCCCTGGTTGACAATGAACACGAAACCAAGGTTCAGAGAGACAAGTGTCTGCCCAAAGGACCAAGGCCGATCCTGTTTGAGCAAGAAGAATGAGAGCTTGGCTCTTGCTGCCAGAGTCCTGTACTGGAATCTGACACAGGTCTGAGGCCCACTCCTGCCACCTTCTTAATTTAAAGCAATGCGGGTGTGGGTGTGGGGGGGAGCCAAGGCCAGGGCGATTCTGCTGGTGAGAGGCAGAGCTGCGGCTGGGACCCAGTGCAACAAATGGAACGCTCAGCTGGTGGAAGGTGCCCCGTCCAGCTGCCTCTGCTCTGTGAACTGAGTCACCGTGACAAGAGAGCTGCTTACCTCCAGGGACAGCTGAAGGGCCGCAAAATCATTTTGAATTACTGGTTTGTGGTGTGTGTGTATGCATGTGTGTGTGTGTGTGTGTGTGTGTGTGTGTGTGTGTGTGTGTGTTTGTGTATGCATATGTAGGTGTGTGAATATGTATAGGTGTGTGTATATGTGTGTTTGTGTGTGCATATGTGTGCATGTGTGTGTATGTGTAGGTGTGTTTGTGTGTGCATATTTGTATATATATGTGTAAGTATGTGTGTGTGAGTGTGTGTGTGTGAGTGTGTGTGTGTGTGTATGCATATGTAGGTGTATGCATATGTATAGGTGTGTGTATATGTGTGTTTGTGTGTGCATATTTGTATATGTGTGTGTATGCATATGTAGGTGTGTGCATATGTACAGGTGTGTATATGTGTGTTTGTGTGTGCATATTTGTATATATATGTGTATGTATGTGTGTGTCTGTGTGTGAGTGTGTGTGAGTGTGTGTG